>NW_028318280.1:802500-1019738 GCF_062004578.1 Staurois parvus
CCCATAGCATTGAGAAGACCTGGGTAGAAGAAAGGAGGCTCCATAGCACCAAAGAAGGTCTGTGCCAAAGCAGACTCCATAATATGTAGAAGACCTGGGTAGAAGGAAGGGGGCTTAATATCACCAAAGAAGGCCTGTGTCAGAAGGGGCTCCATAAAATCAATGAAAGTCTGTGCCAGAGGTGACTCCATAACACCTAAAAGACCGGGGAAAAAGGAAGACCTGGGCCCGAGGAGACTCCATAGCATTGAGAAGATTTGGGTAGAAGAAAGGGGCTCCATAACACCAAGGAAGGTCTGTGCCAGAGGAGACTTCATAACACCTAAAAGACCTGGGTAAAAGGAAGACCTGGACCCAAGGAGACTCCATAGCATTTAGAAGACCTGGGTAGAGGAAAGGGGCTCCATAACACCAAGGAAGGTCTGTGCCAGAGGAGACTTCATAAAACCCTAAAAGACCTGGGTAAAAGGAAGACCTGGGCCTGAGGAGACCCCATAGCATTGAGAAGACCTGGGTAGAAGAAAGGAGGCTCCATAGCACCAAAGAAGGTTTGTGCCAAAGGAGACTCCATAACATCTAGAAGACCTGGGTAGAAGGAAGGGGGCTTAATATCACCAAGGAAGGTCTGTGTCAGAAGGGGCTCCATAAAATCAATGAAAGTCTGTGACAGAGGGGACTTCACAAAACCAAATAAAGATCTTCACCTGAGGATGACACAAAATCTACACTACAAGAGAACTTGGTTTCCTTTCATTTGAGTAGAGCTTGCAGTCCTGTTTGTTATTGATATCACGAACTATAACCCAAGCTAAGTAACTTTTTAGTGTATCCCTGTTGCAGACAGACCATAGTCAATGTTCATTTGCTAGGAATGTGAGGTAGCGTATGCCTCTGTGTTGCATGCATCATTCTAGTACTCGGTTTGTCTTGTCCTACTATTGTAAATAGTTTGTATATACAGCAATCTTGTTTCGTAAAAGCACAATAATATACTACAGGGGTTTCTGCTTCCTTGCTTTACTGCAAAGTAACCTACAAGCTACAGACAAAACTGGGGGCTATCGGGAGTCACTGCCACTGAACCGGCAGGTGACAGGGTCTCTTTGACCTAACTCCTAAAACCAAATGATAACTTTAGCATTCACCCTGAAACCTAATTCTATTTTGAACCCAACCCCTTAAATGCTAAACTTTCCTTATGTGCACCAAATTCCCAACGGCGGAATCCTCCCAGTCCTGATCTGAATGTAACTGTGCCATACTCCCTCCGCTGAAGGCAACGTCTTTGCATAATTAATTAATTAGATCTATAAGTAGAAATCCATCTATTAAAGTTCTGGCATGTCAGGAATGTTATTTACAGTAATCTGATCACATTAATATTAATATGGTGCACATTAAAGATTCCCAGATGGGGGAGACACCATTACGTCTGCTTACCATACACTCCAATTCATAAGAAAACAACCTCCATCTTGTCAAGTGAATTCTCGGTACAAAATCTTCTAGGATGTCCAACATTTGTTCATAAAACTTTTATGACCGGAGGCCATTGATGAGTAGACATCCAGATTAAATTTAGCAGCTCCGGCGTCAATTAAATCTGTAATCCAATCTATACAAATATTGTCTAGATGCAAGAGAGAAGTGGATTCTTATGTACTATTGTAACGGAACCGGACCCCGACTGCATTTGGGTATTTCCGTTAGGATTCCACTTCCCTGTCCAAATACCGACCACAGACACCACAGCCGACCATACAAGACTAGACGACACCAATCTTGAAGTAAAATCAGGAAATAGACTACTTTATTTTAAAACAGATACAAGATATATCTATTCAAGGGAACAACCCCCCCCCTCCCTGCATAATGACACAGGGCGGGGAAATCTACCCTCAGCAACAAGAGACACACCAGCAGACAGTCCCATCAGTAGGGAGGGCTGCTAGAAACACCCCCCACCAAGCCAATACACAAACACATACATCCCATAATAGTTTGCTCCCAAGCAAGACACACAATAGAACAATGGTATGCAACCACATGGCACTAAACAATCAACAACCCCCCACCCCAACATTAGGACAGATCACCCTGTACCCCTAACAGGCACAGGGTGACTTACACATAATAGGGATATGGGAAGCTGAGACTGGCCGAGTCATTTCAGCAGGTTGAACGAAATTAAATGGCTCGATTCTCCCATCCAAACTCTCAGTGTAGACAGGGGAATCCCTACCGCTGAGCTATTATGTTCTGACAACAGGAAGACTCCCTTGTCATCAGAATACACTGATCGGGCATCACCGGCTACAGCCAGCGGCCCCGTTGGAGAGAAAAATTTCCAACAGACTGGTTGTACACAAGTCGGTTGGTTAAATTGACTTGCGTACAAACAGTCTGCCCATACATGGATCAAAATTTGGTCAGTCCCTACTGAACCAGCCTGTCAGGGCTCTGGGAATGACCAGAGGTGTGTGGACCGACACAGGGAAACACAGACTTCAGGTATAGCGTGTAAACAAGATAATTTATTAAGGACAACAAAAACATAAACGCAGTGCAACAGACCAAACCCAAAACTAACACAAATACATACAACAAGGTGAAACAAACCCAAACCTAAACTGGTATATATATATATATGGAGCACAACGTAGTCAGGCGGGCCAGGTCGGTAGCTAACGGGCAAACAGGGTACCAGGAGCGAGCGGGAAGAGTGGTCAAGAATAGCCAAGGTCAGGACAGGCGGAGTTCATTCAGAGTCAGGATCAAAGCAGGATCAGGCAGGAAGCAGACAGGATGCAGGTACAGGGGCTCATGGGAAACATACACCAAGGCCCTGATCACAGGCCTGGTCCTGCTTAAATACACCTCCTGCAATCAGCCTCAGGTGATGGCCTGATTGCAGGTAGTTAGATTCTGGCTGCTGAGAGCACCCGCTGGCCAGCCTTGTTACTGCAGCCCACAAGGCAGGTGAGTCCCACCACCACTGGCGAGTCCATTCCTGACACAGCCGAATTTTGATCCCTGTGTGGCCAGCTTTAGTTCACACTTGCAGTTGGGACTGTGGTAAATACATTGAGTCATACTTTTACTGCCCCCCATAAGCTGAAAAGTGGTATATTTGCCACGGCTGCAACGCTTTGCTTCACGGGATGGCAAGAATGATTCCTTAAGCCACATTAGAAGGGGGGTTCCAAGGGTCGGACTATCATTGTGATTGCTGGCTGCAATAAACTGGAATGGTCAGAGCTGTAATGGTGGTCTCATGATCGGGAGCTATGTTGATTAGTACTTGATCAATTGTTGAGATCCGAAGCATCAGCGAAACTTTAATTAATTCAATTATAATGCTTTACTGTCTTCTTTAAGAACTGTATTTCTTTCTCTGCACACAGTGAGAGCCCTAAGCAATGGATACTCCAACAGCTAAAGCCGGGACAGGATTCTTTACCAACAAGCCTCATGTTATCGCCTTGTCAAAACTGTCCTGGTGTCTCACAAAAAAGTGAAACCTGGCACGCTCCATGAAGATGACCTAGACCAGGGATCTACAAATATTCTAAACAAAGAGCCAGTTTACTGTGCATCTGACTTTAGGAGGGTCAGATTATAGTCAGTGGTATTAGAAAATGCCTCGAACTTGGTGGTCAGTGGAAGCAAAATAAAAAATACATAGCGCTTGCGGTCAGTTGGATGATGAATAGTGCCCCATCATCGGTGTCAGTGGAAGGAATAGTGCCCCATCATTAGAGTCAGTGAGAGGAATAGTGCCCATCATTGGTGTCAGTTGGAGGAACAGTGCCCAACTTTTGGTGCCAGTGGAAAGAATAATGACCAATCATTGGTGTCAGTGGTAGGAATAGTGTCCATCATCATGTCAGTGGAAGGAATGGTGTCCCCTCATTGGTGCCCAGTCCTTGGTGCCAGTGGGAGGGATAGTGCCCCATTGTTGGTGTCAGTAGGAGGAATAATGCCTTGTATCAATGAGAGGAATATTGACCCATCATTGGTGTCAGTGGAAGAAATAGTGTCCCATCATCAGTGTCAGTGGAAGGAATGGTACCCCCTTATTGGTGTTAGTAGGAGGAATAGTACCTTATTATTGGTGTCAGTGGGTGGGATAGTGCCCCATTGTTGGTGTCAGTACGAGGAATAATGCCTTGTATCTATGTGAGAAATAATGACCCATCATTGGTGTCAGTGGAAGGAATAGTGTCCCATCATCAGTGTCAGTGGAAGGAATGGTGCCTCATCATTGGTGTCAGTAGGAGGAATAGTGCCCAGTCGTTGGTGTCAGTGGGAGGTATAGTGCCCCATCGTTAGTGTCAGTGGGTGGAATAGTGCCCCATCATTGGTGTCAGTGGAAAGAATAATGCCCCATCGTTCGTGCCATTGGAAGGAATGAAACCCCATCATTGCGGCCAGTGGGAGGAATAAGTGCCTATACATTGGTGTCAGTGGAAGGAGTAGTACCCCATTGTCATTATCAGTGGAAGGAACAGTGCCCCATCATTGGTGCCAGTGGAAGGAATAAGGACCCATCATTGGTGTCAGTGGAAGGAATAGTGTCCCATTATCAGTATCAGTGGAAGGAATGGTGGGATGAATAGTGCCATATTGTTGGTGTCAGTAGGAAGAATAATGCCTTGGAATAGTCAGAGGAATTGTGCCCCAAGGGCCTGATAAAGGCAGGCAAAGGGCCACCTCCAAATAGATCGCAGATTAATGTTCTCTTGGCACGGGAACATGCAGAGCAGACATCTGGGGGTTAACCAATGCATTGAAAACCTGAAGACCAAATACGACTTTACCGCTTTGGCTTCTGGAATGCACTGAGCAAAGGAATACGTGATATCATTCGGGACCCGTGCCAGAAAATATAAGAATTCACAAACAAAGCCACTACATTAAGGCTGCTCATTAAATTCTAATGAGATTTGATTGCAACATTTTAATAAATGAAAACAAAAAAAAAATTAAATAGCTATTTTGCAAGCTTCGGTTACTGGAAATATCTGAGAGTTTGCTCTGAATGAAGGCTGGCACATTTTCAGGATGTTATTAAATTTATTAGCAGCACATAGGTATTGATTCCATAAATTAAAAAAAAAAATGTTAAAATGATGTAAAGAAAAAAAAGACACGGAGACAAGTAGAAAGGAAGAAAAGAAAATCAGTTCTATGAAAAATGCTACTTGTATGATTATGTACTGTACCTAGAAAAACGGGGGAGGAACATACATACACACTCTCTGTAGATGATGTCCCTGGTGTGAATGGAACCCCCCCAAAGTGTAAGGCAAGTTCAAACCACACCATGCTTCCATGAAAGCCCATGAACTTGGCATTGGGGGAGGGTTTACTGAGGTATCTATTGTGGTGGGTTCAAATGTTACTCTTGAGACTTGAGCTAAAGAACCACCATCGTAAAGTAACTCCATCAATCTCCTCTCCCAGGTAACCCCATCGGTCTCCTCTCCTCACTGCACATCAGCATCACTGACCTCAGTGGGAAATCTTTCAACTCCGTGAAGGAAATAACACTGAATGTAAAACAAGTGGTAACATCAAAAATATTGGACCATCAAGGTGGTGCGTTGCAAGCCATAAGGCTCCTTCACACTTCAATTTCCCATGTGTTTTGCACCCATGAACGTTTGTGGTTTTTTTTTGGGGGGGGGGGGGCTTTATTAAGGCACCTATTGTGGTGGGTTCAAATTTTACTTGGGAGACTTGAGCTAAAGAACTACCATCGTAAAGTAACTCCATCAATCTCCTCTCCCATGTAACTCCATCAGTCGTCTCTCTTCACTGTACTTTTCATCAGCATCACTGACCTCAGTGGGAAATCTTTCAACTCCATGAATTAAATTAACAGTGAATGTAAAACAAGTGGTAACATCAAAAATATTGGACCATCAAGTGGTGCTTTGCAAGCCATAAGTCTCCTTCACACTGCAATTTCCCATGTGTTTTGCACCCATGAACTTTTGTGTGTTTGGGGAGGATGGGGTGGTATTTATTGTGGTGGGTTAAAATTTTGCTTGGGAGACTTGAGCTAAAGAACCACCATCTCCATCTGGGGTGAGTAGGGGGCCCCATGAGATGCCCCTGGTACCTTTTTCATAGACTTTTTTGAGTTTAGGCAAGGACACGGGGCCCCATGATCCCCTATTGCCCGGGGGCCCCATGAGTTGTCAGTCCGCCCCTGGTACTACTAGTTTGGGTTTGGAGGAGTGGAAGCAAAAAAAAAGTACTATCAGTCTGGGTTGGGTTGGAAAGGTGGAAATGTAAATAAGTACTAGCAGCTTGGGTTGGGAAGGGTGGAAATGAAAAACAGTTCCACCAGTTTGTGTTGGGAAGGGTGCAAGTGGGAACCAGTACTGTCAGTTTGGGTTGAGTTGGATGAAAATGAAAATAAGTACAAGGGGGCGCTTTTTACATCTGGATGAAAAGAAATTTAGTCTCCAAACACGGAAAGGTTTCTTCACAGTGAGAGCTGTGAGAATGTGGAATAGACTCCTCAAGAGTTGGTTCTGGCCAGCTCCATGGATTGCTGTAGGAAAGTCCTGGATTCTTTCTTGGATACACAGAATATAACTGGATATAACATTCATAGGGAAAGTGGATCCAGGGAATATCCGATTGCCTCATGAAGGAATTTTATTCCCTGCAGGATCAAATTGGATCGTGCTTTTCTGTTTTTTTTTTTGCCTTCCTCTGGATCAGCTGTGGGTATAGGATTATAACTTCTTTTTTTTTTTTAATGGTTGAACTGGATGGACTTTTGTCTTTTTTCAGCCAGACTAACTATGTAACTATCAGTTTGTGTTAGGAAGGGTGCAAGTGTGAAAATAAGTACTACCAGTTTTGGTTGGGTTGGGTAGGTTGGGAGTCAAAATAAGTACTATCAGTTTGGCTTGGGTAGGATGAAAATGAAAATAACCAGTTTGGGTTGGGTAGGGTGGCAATTAAGGGGGTCCTGTATAGTCAAGGCTCAGATTCAGAAACAGGAAATGGCTACACAACTAAAATATGCATTTGCTCTTGCAATTGGGTGACTTGGGCCTATGCAATGCAAATTTCATGTATTTTTCATTTTCTATCCTTGGATAACACCAGTATGTTATACATGTGTTTACGTTAATACCGGCATGTACTTGGGTGCTGCCATGCATAGCCATTCATGTGTATGGGGAGCTTCATGCAGCACCTGAGCTTCCCAGGTATGAGAAATACTCAGAATTTATGTTGCCCGTGTGCAGGAGACCTAAGTGTAGACTGCCTTACCTTCCTAAAAAATGTGTAATTTTGCTTTAATCTAGCTATCTCTGTCACACAGAACTACCTGACCTCATTTTTCCCGGCTACAACAAAGCATTATTGCTTGGTCAAGGACCGCCCCTGTCTGTGACTGGAGAAGGAAGGAGCAAACCCTGATTGGTTAGCAGCCAGGGGCGGACTGACCATTCAAGCACTCGCGCACTGCCCGAGGGCCCAGGGTCAGTAGGGGGCCCCACAAGATGCCCCTGGTACCTTTCATTGGCTTTTTCATGGGCTTTTTTGGGTATGGGCGAGGACACAGTTGCCCCATGATCCCCTATTGCCCAGGGGCCCCATGAGTTGTCAGTCTGCCCCTGTTAGCAGCGCTGCCCCCTCCTCTCCCAGTCTGTCCAGGAAACTATGAGAACTACAGAGGATGCAAATCTACAATCCAAACGCACACGTCCCTTAAAAATGGCAGTGTGTATAAGTGGGTGCTGCCGCGACCGTCGGCTGGAACCGAACAGAATCAGCGAGGGAGAATGTCACCAGCACACCGAGGATCACCAATATGGGTCAAAACATTTAATGAAGGATCACATAGTTACAGTAAGGCAACGTTTCGGAATCTTGCAGAACCCCTTCATCAGGCATGGGACCAATAAAGGGGTCCTGAGAGCAGGGGCAGACTGACAACTCATGGGGCCCCCGGGCAATAGGGGATCATGGGGCCCCTGTGTCCTCACTCACACTCAAACCACACCCAAAAAAGCCTATGAAGATACTAGGGGCATCTCATGGGGCCCCCTACTGGCCCTGGGCCCTCGGGCAGTGCCCAAGTGCACGAATGGTCAGTCCGCCCCTGCCTGTAAGACTCCAAAATGTTGCCTTGCTGTAACTATGTGATCGTTCCTTAAAACATTTGGACCCGTATTGGTGATCCTCGGCGTGCTGGTGACATTCTCCCGAACTACAGATGATGGACACGTTAACAGCCCTCCCATTCAGAAGCTCAAACTATTTTTTTCACGGGCTATTCTTAGAGACCCAAGCAGCTCCACCATTAGATGTAAATGAAATCTTTTCTTGAAGTCGGAGCCCTTGCTCAGTGTGAAGTTTATTTAACACTTTCATAAATGGGGCTCAGAAATGGCAAATCCAATAATGTACAGCAATTTGCACATTTCTTCCAGCAGCTGAGGGAAGACGCTGAAATGATTCACAAACGCAGCAAGGAACAAAAAAAAAAAAAAAGAAAAGAAAAAAGAAGAAGAGCGTGCTTATCCTTGGATTGAAATAATTAGTCTCGGAGGTAATTTCCCATTGTTCGCCACCAGTATGGATATTATTGCTGCATACTCTTTGATGTCATAATTCTGTATTTGGAATAGACTGCAAGCTGGTAGAGGATAATTCCCATTATTAGAAAATGTGTTTTAAACAGAGGGAAATGTGTGTAATATATATGGTTACGGCTGCGGAGAGCTATGGGAGCATGGAGCCAGGCTCCGAATCTTGTGTGCTGCAGACCAGGTGTTGGGGAGACATCAAAGCAATTACTGCAAAGATGTCTGTGTGTTCTAGGAGATGACAAGTGCATCCTGGGAAATTCTCAGAGTGGCAATCTTACGTCTGCTTAACGGGGCATTTCGACGTATGCCATGCTGTTTTCAGACAATGCAATAGTTACAAAAGGACCACTTTGTAATATACTGTGTATTGTTAGGGAAAAGAGGCTGCGGGGATGTGTGTGAGGAATTACACGCGAGGGATCCATTCGTTACTGTTCTAAGTGAATGAGAAAAGATTTCAATCATGCCATCCATACAGTTAACCCTTGAAGTTAAGAGCGAGGAGTGTCAAGGAGGAGGAGTGGCCAGCTTGGGAGTGGGAGTGGTGGTGGCCGGTGAAGGAGGTTCCATAGGTAGGGGTAGTCTGGCACTTTGTGTACCCTACTGGGCAGCAGGGTCCCTAACTTTGGGCACACTGTGGAACAGAACTCTCCTAAGAAATGGGTTTGGAACCACATGGGCCTTGCAAATTAAGTATGATGGTTTCTCTATTTGCCTTCA
Organism: Staurois parvus; assembly: GCF_062004578.1. Classification (NCBI taxonomy): domain Eukaryota; kingdom Metazoa; phylum Chordata; class Amphibia; order Anura; family Ranidae; genus Staurois; species Staurois parvus. The sequence continues at coordinate 811,845 of NW_028318280.1, forward strand.
GGGCTCATGTAAGAGCTTGGAACCACAAGGCCTTGCAAATGAAGTATGGTGGCTTCTCTATTTTCCTTCAGGGCTCATATAAGGGGTTGGAACCACATATCCCTGAAAATTAGGTATGGTGGCTTCTCTATTTGCCTTCAGGGCTCATATAAGGACTTAGAACATCAAGGCCTTGCAAATTAAGTATGATGGCTCCTCTATTTGCCTTCAGGGTTCGTATTAGGACTTGGAATCACAAGGCCTTGCAAATAAAGTATGTTGGCTTCACTATTTGCCTTCAGGGCTCGTATAAGGGCTTGGAACTACAAGGCCTTGCAAATTCAGTATGTTGGCTTCACTATTTGCCTTCTTGACTCATGTAAGGGCTAGGAACCACAAGGCCTTGCAAATTAGGTATGGTAGCTTTTCTATTTGCCTCCAGGGCTCATATGAGGTTTGGAACCACAAGGCCTTGCAAATTAAGTATGCTGGATTCTCTATTTTCCTTAAGGGCTTGGAACCACAAGGCCTTGAAAATTAAGTATGGTGGCTTCACTATTTGCCTCCAGGGCTCATATGAGGTTTGGAACCACAAGGCCTTGCAAATTAAGTATGGTGGCTCATTCTATTTGCCTTCAGGGCTCGTATAAGGGCTTGGAACTACAAGGCCTTGCAAATTAAGTATGTTGGCTTCACTATTTGCCTTCTTGGCTCATGTAAGGGCTAGGAATCACAAGGCCTTGCAAATTAAGTATGGTGGCTTCTCTATTTGCCTTCAGGGCTCATGTAAGGGCTAGGAACCACAAGGCCTAGCAAATTAGGTATGGTGGCTTCTCTATTTGCCTTCAGGACTCGTATGAGGTTTGTAACCACAAGGCCTTGCAAATTAAGTATGGTGGCTTCTCTATTTGCCTTCAGGACTCGTATGAGGTTTGGAACCACAAGGCCTTGCAAATTAAGTATGGTGGCTTCTCTATTTGCCTTCAGGGCTCATATAAGAGCTTGTAACCACAAGGCCTTGCAAGATAAGTATGGTCGCTTCTCCATGCGCCTTCAGGGCTCATGTAAAGAGCAAAGTATGCTGTGAAGAGCTGTCAAAATACAGTATCCGGCAGTGGAGATTTGTCCATCCACTCTGAGGAGAGATTAGAGAAGAACCATACTTTGGTGCTTTGGATTTAGCTTAGTACACACTATAGTAGGATGTGCTTTGTTCATTTTTACATGACTGAGGTTTATCGCCACTTTAAACATTGCATTAAACTTTGCTGCAACCCTAACATTAATTATCACCTTAAGCCTCTCTATAACCCCAACCCTGACCCTCCTTAGTATCATCTTAACCTCTTAATTGTATTCCCACCTCTCCTATGCTGGAACTTTTTGCGTTGAAGAAAAACCCTTCCAGAGCCCTGATGAAGAGGGCAGAGCCTGGCTCTTGAAAGGTGTTGGCTTGTCTTTGAAATAAAACTTTTCAGACTCCAAACTTTAAGGTGTGCCACTTTCATTTGCTATCTAATCCTTGTTTTTATTGCTGTGTCCTTGGGAAAAAAAAATTCTTCTACTCCATCACTGTCACCAGGACTGATAATGAAGAAATTATTTTACATTTTGGGAAAGTTTTCAATTTTTAGGGGAACTTGATGGAGTGACAACTGTTTAAGAGAGGATTTCCCTCCCTTTGGCCAGATTTTCCTCAGTTTCCTAGTGTGTCTATGGTCTATAGGTATAGGAGTAAAGAAAATTCTCCCTGTAGCACCCACCCAGGGGCGGACTGACAATTCATGGGGCCCCCGGGCAATAGGGGATCATGGGGCCCCTGTGTCCTTGCCCAAACTCAAAAAAGCCTATGAAAAAGGTACCAGGGGCATCTCATGGGGCCCCCTACTGACCCCGGGTTAGGTCAATTCAGTTTGGCTCCTCTGCAATCAGTGGAGCAGGTGACTGCTCTGTTACTTTCCACTGTATTCTAGACTGTTCTAAAAGTATAGTGAGAGGAGGAATAGAAGAAGCGGAATATTTATGAGGATCCAGCCAATCCTTGGGGAGGTGTGCCCAGCAGGTGGATGGAGAGCCCATTAATAGTCTGAAGTCTGGCGCAGGAGGGGGGTTCCTGAGTCCAGTCCTGCCTGAGGACTATTGAGTAGTCATCGAGGTCCCAGCTGGAGCTTAAGCTAAGGGGTCTATTAGCCAAGTCTGGTCCTGGAGTCTTTTGGGTCAAGAGAGGCTCTCTGAAGAGTACCAGGAGGAAGTTGTGGGAAAGGTGTCCAGCTGTCCTATGGTGGTGTGTTTCTGCATCACTGAACAGTTCCCAGAGGATATCGGAAGGAGGTAAATGATGATCTTGTGGCGTCGTGAGTAAATGACCCAGGTGCTGGGCCTCAGTGACCATGTGTACCTCTCAGTTCTTGGGGGAAGTCATAGTCACCCTATAGCAGTAGAAAGTCATGTGGGACTTTTTACACAGCTCAATGTTAGGGAAAAGAGTCCTCATAGAATTCAATGAACAAGTTGGGGTAAGCTTCCTTCACCCCATGCAAGTTGATCTTTGAAATAAAGTATCAACAAGGACACACCCTAGACCACAGGTGTCAAACTGGCGGCCCTCCAGCTGTTGCCAAACTACAAGGCCCTACAAGATTGACAGTTACAAGCATGACCCCCAAATGCAGAGGAATGATGGGACTTGTAGTGTTGCAACAGCTGGAGGGCCGACAGTTTGACATTCCTGCACTAGACTGTTCCTTTCGAGCTAGTGGTAATGGAGAAAATGCTGTATGCCTGGCTGTGTGTGCACCAATCTGGGGGGAAATAGTATCAGTTCACCAGTGGCTCCTTAGGGAGTGTCCACCTGCGGTGGTTGGATGTCCTGTTGCTGCAGCCCACTGACGCATTTCGTGTGATGCACGTATTCATAGGGATAAGGGCTTGCAGGCCCTTATCCCTATGACCACGTGCATCGCACGAAACGCGTCAGGGGGGCTTCAGCAACAGGACATCCAACCACCGCAGGTGGGCACTTTGGAACTTATGGTCAGTACTTTTTGGAATTTCTTTGTTATGTACTATACACCCACTATCCTTGAATAAAGGTACCTTAAGCAGTATCACGCTATGTGGTCTCTTATTGGGCACTCTGTGTGAGTGCTATCATTTGCAGTGCCCATTTGGAGGAATATATGACCCTGGTGGTGATACCCGGTAGCGGATCCTGGTGGCCTTTTTTCTGTGGAACTTGGATGGTGATCCGTGTGGTAACCCTACCCGAGATCTGACGACCTATCTATGGCCTGGTGACGCAGGATTATTTATTGCATATCTTAAACGCACATCTGGTGAGTGCGTTTTTCACCCACTTTTGTGGTTTACACCAATTGTCACTCCTGGATCAGGACGTCCACTCACCTGGAATTGTGATCTCTATATGATCCACATAATCACATTGAACATTTAATGATCACCTTCAGAGTGATATCACGTATTCGCATAAGTTTGAAATAGCATATTATTGTGTGTATTAACGTGTATCATCACTTAGCGCTGCACCATTTTATTTGGATATATATGTATTATTGGAGGTTTTTCTTGGTTACCTTTTTCGGTGTATCAGCAGCTTATTAACATTGTATATATATATATATATATATACTTCCATTTTTATTTTAAGGTAGCGCTCACTAAATACCCTTTACTACATCCTTAGGGAGTGTGCTACACCCCCAATAGGTGACAAATGCTGCAAAACCTTACAGGACATTCAACTCTTCCCTTCTATATTTAAAACTAAAAAAGAAAGTTTTGTCTTTAGTTATACTCTAAGTTTTGTAAAATCAACACTTAAAGCAGAGAATCTCATTAAAGAAGACTTTCAGGTCAAATTAAAAAGCCAATAAACCTTTCTGGAGAAAAATGCGGAGGCTACCGTTGCTTACTTCTTATTCTGAACTTAGACTCCTCCCTTCCTTCCCTACATACTTGTTCCAGGTCTTCAACTCAGCAAACTGAAGCCAGAAGGCCAAGCCAACAGGCCCACAGCTAGCAGGGAGGTCAGCAACGGCATAGATCCTATTCCTCTTTGGAAAGACTTTCTTTTAAAATAATACGCCGTTATATCAATATACGAAATAAGGAGAATATATCCTCATGCGCTGCCCCCCCCCTAAGAAGTGGAGTAAGAAATAAAGAATGCCAGGGGCAACCACATCATGTGGGAAGCACCCAAATGTGTTCCCACAAACCAATCAATAAATATATAAATTGATGCCGCGCTGCTCCCTTAAATATAAATACAATCCAAGTGAAATAATAAATAATTCAAATTTCAAAGCTCTTCTAAAAGTGGAAGCGTGGTGACGTCATTCCTGGTTGTGGACGGCAGCCACCATCTTGCTACACCCAGCCCTAAGTTTATTGTTATACAGGCTTGTATGGGTCTGTGGACCCGATTTTAACATGTGAGTAGTTTTTTTTATCTGCTTTTTACTAATTAAAAGAGCTTATTACACTATGGGAAGTCCTCTGTTCCTTATGTTTTGAGTATTGGTTGATTGGAGGGAGACTGTAAGGAATCCATATATGTGGAGATATCCAAGAGATATGTCTGTGGATTTATCTAATAAGAGTGCATGGGGCCTATAGTGCATGCTGGACGGTAGAGGAGCACAAGTGGTGATTACTTTAAAGAAGGTCACCGGTGGATTTATTTTGGGATTAAAGATTTGTGCATATCAGACTGTTTGGGACTTTATTATTTTGACTTACTGTATTTTTTTTGCGCTCATATTAGTGTAGCACCCTCCTAGGTAGCTAGGGGGAGCTATATTCAAATTGTTAGACAGGATCTGAGTAGAAGCCCAGGTGCAACAGTCAGAGGCTCGGGTCAGAGCTGAGGGGCTCTGCAGGCCAGCTCTCTGAGACTTCCCCCTGCCCTAGCACTTTGGAGAAAGTTCTAGAGGCAGTGGGTGGAGGTGAGGAGTGACACTCTTGAGGGATCCTGACCAATCCCCAATTTAAAAGTGACAGAGCCTGCTTAGCTGTAGGAGAGTTTGGGTGGAGGAGGAAGATGTAAGGCTGAAGAGCAGGAGCCTGGGAGGAGGTCCTGATGGGAGAGGGGCTAACCTCCAGGCAGAAGGACTTGGGAAGGCTGAAAGCTTGGAACTTCACTGGCCCCCTAAGAGAGGACCACCTGTGTGGCAGGGAAGAGTGGTTCAGCTAGAAAACCTGGAAGCAACCACTGACCTACCAGCAACACAGGAGAAGGACTGAGTGAGTAGACCTGCACCCCCTTGGTCAGATAGGGGAAGGAGGCACTCTAGTGGGAAACTGCATTAGCTTGTCACCTAGGATTGTCTCATCCTTTTTTTTAAATGTGACAAACACTGGATCTCCTGTCCATGGATTCCTCCAGGTAGCCAGATAGAGGAGCATCTGGGGTCTGGGGTGGTACTACAGGAGATGCTGGCTAGCTCTCCAGAAGAGCCTGTTTGTTGTAACCACTTGTACATAATTTAGAAAGTTGTCCTCGGTTTATCAGCTCCATTGGGCACCCCGTACACCCCTCACCCCACCCAAGTTCTAAATCCTCTAATAAAACCTTAAAACATCTCAAGGACTGGTCACTGACTCCTGAATACAGGTCTACGTGGAAATGGGTGTTGCCTGGCTGTGCAGGACTATAGGAGGGACCCAAAACTTCAGCAACTCCTAAGGGGGTAGTGCTACCTTAGTCACATAATATGATCACTTGGTAATGGTGAGGTGCTCAGCGGGGTGTTTACCAAGAATAATTATTTGCTATTTATGTATGTTTATATACCTGCTCTGTGATATAGGAAATGCCTTTTCTGGGGGGTCTAAAAGTCTGTCGGTTGCTGCCAGTCTACTGTCTGAGCCAGGGGTATCCGTAGGCAGGAGTGGGGTCACTACAGGGCCCCATGGGAGGCTCAGTCCGTCTCTGTATGTGCGGCTGCAGAAATAGGGAAGCATTGAGGGGACAGACAGTGAGGCAGGCACTTTGGACACCTCTCCTTCTTGGAGAGGGTGGGTCCACGTCCCTGCCACGGGTGCTGAAGTCGGAGAGCTGGAGGGGCGGGCAGAGTATGCAGCAGGTCAATGTGTAATCCCCGGACCCTGGTGACAGCACTGCAGCTTCATGTAGTAGGTAGGGGGGAGAGAGAGAGGGGATAGAGTGCAGGGGGGAGAGAAAGAGGGGAGAGAGAGAGGAGGGGAGAGAGAGAGAGAGGAGGGGAGAGAGAATGAGGAGGGGAGAGAGAATGAGGAGGGGAGAGAGAAGGGGGAGAGAGTGGAGGGGAGAGAGAGAGAGGGGAGAGAGAGGAGGGGGAAAGAGAGGGGGAGGGGAAAGAGAGGGGGAGAGAAAAGGGGGGGGAGATAGAGGGGAGAAAGGGGGGAGGAGGGGGGAGAGAGAGGGGAGAGAGATGGGGAGTAGAGCGGGGAGAGAGAGATGGGGAGATAGAGCGGGGAGAGAGAGATGGGGGGAGAGAGAGGGGAGAGAGAGAGGAGGGGGGAGAGAGAGGGGAGAGAGAGAGGAGGGGGGAGAAAGAGAGCAGAGAGAGGGGGGAGAAAGAGGGCAGAGAGAGGGGGGGAGAAAGAGGGCAGAGAGAGGGGGGGAGAAAGAGGGCAGAGAGAGGGGGGGAAGAGGGCAGAGAGAGAGAGGGGGGAGAAAGAGGGCAGAGCAGAGAGGGGGTGTCACCAAGTGTTCCAGCACCGGGTGACACCAATCCTAAGGACTCCCCTGGCCTGAGCTAACCAACTGTCTCCCAGCCTCTGAGTGTGCGACGTCGGCTCAACTGTCAGCCTTGAGCAATGGAAGTAAAGCTGAAAAAGGGGAAACATTAAATCTTTTAAAATAATTCCGCACAGTTATAATGCGGCTGAATATTCAAAATCCATTTTCCGTGAGTCCTACGTTGCGTTCCTTCAGTAGCTGTCACATGTGCACACGCTCCGCGACGGTTCAGAGACAAGACATCAAAAAGCGGAGAGTGGGGGAGTTGATAGAGTTGAGAGTACAGAGTACCCAGCTTATTATAAAGGAAAAGAAATGACAGTTCATAGATATATTTATATATATTTTTTAAAATACGTTCGGAACTCAAAAGGACGGAATACAGAAAATAAATCCGGTAATGTAGCGCCGCCGCATTATCCAGCGAGAAATCAGCTCCAAAGTCATATCCAGCGAGCACAAGGCAAAGTTCAGGAGCGCAGCGCTCTGTGACCGCGCAGCAACAATCACACAGGTGCCCCGAGATGAGTAGAGGGAAAAAAAAAAAAAAAACTTTTCCGGCGCGATTTCTAATTTTCAATTACGCATGCATGGCTCCCCGGGGTGTCCGGGGTAGAAATCCCAAATTAGCCCGTGGTAGCTTGTCATCATCTGACAGCCAGAACTGACTGCGAAAGATTCAATCCTCGTCCCGAGGGATCGCTGCCACAAATTGACACTAATTGCCTCTCTACTTGACAGTCTAAGCTGGGAAAAACAAGAAGTTACTGGGCGGCAACGCTCCTGTGCGTCACCCCGAGAGCCGGGCGGCGAGGGAGGCGCGGAGGAAAGAGCGAGCCTTATTTAATGCAGCTGGTGTCATCTGTTTTGTGGGCTGTTTCTGGGAAGGCCTGACCCGGATTCCGAAAGTGGATGAAAGAAATTCTGAGATATATGATGGAGTCTGTCACTGTCTTTCATACAGATTTTACTTTTTTTTTTTTAAATTGCACCATATAAAAGATGTATTGCCTGTCGATCCTGCCAGTAGATCCGTTATTTTTCCACTTCCTGTAATAGGGTGACAACTGTGTCGCTGAACGGTGTTGTCACCTTGGAGGCAGGGCAATGTTAGTTGGACAGGAGGTTTTAGGGCCCATTCACATCAGTCCAGTCTGATGTGGTGCATTGAACACGCATGCGTAGTATCATACGTTATTACACATTGCATTACATCAGCTCATTCATTGGAATGGGTTTTCCATTACACCACAACCAACCAAAAATTGTCATTTGCAGTATTTGTGGCAGAGCCCGTCCATCAGCGAAGTTCAGAATGAATGACACCACATTGCACCAGCGCATGGCATTACATTGCCCCAATGAATGACACCACATTGCACCAGCGCATGGCATTACATTGCCTCAATGAATGACATTACATTACACAAACGAATGACACCCCATTGCACCAATGAATGGCACCACATTGCACCAACAAATGACACCCCATTGCACCAATGAATGACACCACATTGCACCAGCAAATGACACCACATTGCACCAACAAATGACACCACATTGCACTAATAAATGACACCCCACTGCACCAATGAATGGCACCACATTGTACTAACAAATGACACCACATTGCACCAACAAATGACACCACATTGCACTAATAAATGACACCCCATTGCACCAATGAATGGCACCACATTGTACTAACAAATGACACCACATTGCACCAACAAATGACACCACATTGCACTAATAAATGACACCACATTGCACCAATGAATGACACCACATTGCACCAGCAAATGACACCACATTACACCAACAAATGACACCACATTGCACTAATAAATGACACCACATTGCACTAATAAATGACACCACATTGCACCAATGAATGACACCACATTGCACCAGCAAATGACACCACATTGCACCAACAAATGACACCACATTGCACTAATAAATGACACCCCATTGCACCAATGAATGGCACCACATTGCACCAATGAATGGCACCACATTGCACTAATAAATGACACCCCATTGCACCAATGAATGGCACCACATTGCACCAATGAATGGCACCACATTGCACCAATGAATGGCACCACATTACACTAACAAATGACACCCCATTGCCCCAATGAATGGCACCACATTGCACCAATGAATTGCACCACATTGCACCAACAAATGACACCCCATTGCACCAACAAATGACACCCCATTGCACCAATGAATGGCACCACATTGCCCCAATGAATGGCACCACATTGCACCAATGAATTGCACCACATTGCACCAACAAATGACACCCCATTGCACCAACAAATGACACCCCATTGCACCAATGAATGGCACCACATTGCACCAATGAATGGCACCACATTGCACCAACAAATGACACCCCATTGCACCAATGAATGACACCACATTGCACCAGCAAATGACACCACATTGCACCAACAAATGACACCACATTGCACTAATAAATGACACCCCACTGCACCAATGAATGGCACCACATTGTACTAACAAATGACACCACATTGCACCAACAAATGACACCACATTGCACTAATAAATGACACCCCATTGCACCAATGAATGGCACCACATTGTACTAACAAATGACACCACATTGCACCAACAAATGACACCACATTGCACTAATAAATGACACCACATTGCACCAATGAATGACACCACATTGCACCAGCAAATGACACCACATTACACCAACAAATGACACCACATTGCACTAATAAATGACACCACATTGCACTAATAAATGACACCACATTGCACCAATGAATGACACCACATTGCACCAGCAAATGACACCACATTGCACCAACAAATGACACCACATTGCACTAATAAATGACACCCCATTGCACCAATGAATGGCACCACATTGCACCAATGAATGGCACCACATTGCACTAATAAATGACACCCCATTGCACCAATGAATGGCACCACATTGCACCAATGAATGGCACCACATTGCACCAATGAATGGCACCACATTACACTAACAAATGACACCCCATTGCCCCAATGAATGGCACCACATTGCACCAATGAATTGCACCACATTGCACCAACAAATGACACCCCATTGCACCAACAAATGACACCCCATTGCACCAATGAATGGCACCACATTGCACCAATGAATGGCACCACATTGCACCAACAAATGACACCCCATTGCACCAATGAATGGCACCACATTGAACTAACAAATGGGACCACATTGTGCCTTCTTCCCTGAGCCAGGGCATTGAAAATGGGTGGTGGATGGGTGTTCCAGCATGACAATGACCCAAAACACACGGCCAAGGCAACAAAGGAGCGGCTCAAGAAGAAGCACATTAAGGTCCTGGAGTGGCCTAGCCAGTCTCCAGACCTTCATCCGATTGAAAATCTGTGGAGGAGCTGAAAGTTCGAGTTGCCAAACGTCAGCCACCAAACCTTAATGACTTGGAGAGGATCTGCCAAGAGGAGTGGGCCAAAATCCCTCCTGAGATGTGTGCGAACCTGGGGGCCAACTCCAGGAAACGTCTGACCTCTGTGATGGCCAACAAGGGATTTGCCACCAAGTACTAAGTCATGTTTTGTGAAGGAGATCAAATCCTTCTTTCCCTCATGAACATGCAGATCCGTCATCATTTGTTAGACGCATTTCTGCTGAATTTGTTGTTGTATTCTGTCTCTCAGTGTTACACCGAACATTCCATTGTTAGACCGATCATTTCTGTGTGAGGGGCGAACATTCCATTGTTAGACCGATCATTTTTGTGTGAGGGGCGAACATTCCATTGTTAGACCGATCATTTCTGTGTGAGGGGTGAACATTCAGCATCAGCCGGGGAGAAAATACACATTTCCTTAAATATATATATATATATATTTATATATATATATATTTTTTTTTTTTTTTTTTTTTTATTATTATTATTTATTTATTGAAATATAATTTGAAAAAATTGTAGTATTTCCAATTTTTAAATATATATATATACAGTTGCAAGAAAAAGTATGTGAACCCCTTGGGATTACGTGGAGTTTTGCATGAATTGGGCATAAAATGTGCTCTGAATGTCATCTAAGTCACAACAATAGAAGAACACAGTCTGCTGAACATAATACTACACAAACATTAGATGTTGCCATGGTTTAATTGCACATAACATGTAAACATTCACAGTGCAGGGAGGAAAAAGTATGTGAACCTTTGGACTTAATAACTGGTTGACCCTCCTTTGGCAGCAATAACCTCAACCAAACGTTTCCTGTAGTTGCAGATCAGACCTGCACAATGATCTGGAGTCATTTTGGACCACTCCTCTTCACAAAACTGTTTCAGTGTAGCAATATTCTTGGGATGTCTGGTGTGAATCGCGGTCTTAAGGTCATGCCACAGCATTTCAATGGGGTTGAGGTCAGGACTCTGACTGGGCCACTCCAGAAGGCATATTCTGTGCTGTTGCAGCCATTGTTTTGTTGAATGACTTGTATGCTTTGGGTCATTGTCCTGTTGCATCACCCATCCTCTGCGGAGCTTCAGTTGGCGGACAGATGGTCGTACGTTTTCCTGCAAAATGTCTTGATAAACTCTGGAATTCATTTTCCCATCAATGACAACAATCCGTCCAGGCCCTGAGGCAGCAAAGCAGCCCCAAACCATGATGCTCCCTCCGCCATGTTTCACAGTGGGGATGAGGTTTTGATGTTGGTGTGCTGTGCCTTTTTTTCTCCACACATAGTGTTGTGTGTTCTTCCCAAACAACTCAATCTTGGTTTCATCTGTCCACAGTATATTCTGCCAGTAGTGCTGTGGAACATCCAGGTGCTCTTTTGCAAACTTCAAACGTGCTGCAATCTTCTTTTTGGACAGCAATGGCTTCCTCCGTGGTGTCCTCCCATGTACTCCATTCTTGTTTCATGTTTTCCTTACTGTAGATGTGTCAACAAAAATGTTAGCATGTGCCGGAGATTTCTGTAGGTCTTTAGCTGACACTCTGGGACTCTTCTTTACCTCATGCAGCATTCTGCGCTGTGCTCTTGCAGTCATTTTTACAGGACGACCACGCCTAGGGAGAGTAGCAACAGTGCTAAACTTTCTCCATTTGTAGACAGTCTGTCTTACCGTGGATACATGAACATCAAGGATTTTGGAGATACTTTTGTAACCCTTTCCAGCTTCATGCAAGTCAACAATTCTTGATCGTAGGTCTTCTGAGAGCTCTTTTCTGCAAGGCATGGTTCAAATCAGACAGTGCTTCTTGAAACCAGTAAACCCAAAACAGGTGTCAGCAACACATCCAATATCATCACACTGATTGGAGTCAAGGTTGGCTCACTCCTGGCTCCAATTAGCTCTGGGAGAAGTCATTAAGCTAGGGCCTCACATACTTTTTCCTCCCTGCACTGTGAATGTTTACATGTTATGTGCAATTAAACCATGGCAACATCTAATGTTTGTGTAGTATTATGTTCAGCAGACTGTGTTCTTCTATTGTTGTGATTTAGATGACGTTCAGAGCACATTTTATGCCCAATTCATGCAAAACTCCACGTAATCCCAAGGGGTTCACATACTTTTTCTTGCAACTGTATATATATATATATATATATATATACTGCATGTATATACATTTTTTTTTTAAATTGTAGTATTTCAAATATATGTCAATATATTTGGGAAGAATATTTTTAAAATATATTTAAAATATATTTTTCTTCCGTGTGGGAACAGAGATAAATGATTTCCCTGCATGCACTCTAATTACAACTCTACTCTTAGCTCCTCGCAGCCAATGAGCCCGGCGTGTCATCCAAATCCTGATCAATGAGCAGTTGATATCCCCCTCCCAGCTCACAGCCCGTAGCATGTCAGTAAATTGCAATTTAACATGTTTGGTAAACAGCAAAACAAGCCCAAAGCGAAGTGATATTCGCAATTTAGCCTCGCATTGTGACGCCCTTCTCAGCAAAATGATCCCAGACAATGGATGGCTGATTTCCAGGAGGACCGCGCCGTACTTCTCCTACACAGAGCACAACACTGCCCAATGATTACAATAAAAATCTATAATAATATCAGGGATAAAGGAAACACCTACCTATAAAAATGTTTCCACACTTACATCTCAATGGCGGCATTTGTTTTTTTTTTGTTAGGCCCTTTCATATCTAGTCACACTCCTTTGTGCCCTCAGTGTCTCCCTGTACTTGTAACCTCCCTAGCGGTCTGATGATGTCAGGATTTCTGTGCTCAAAGCGGTACATTTTTTTGCATGGAAATATGTATTTTTTTTATTGTAGGCTGTAATTTTTAGGAATAACTCACTGAAATCTGTCCGAACAAGAGTCTAGTAAACATCCCGGGGAGGATAAAATTTGAAACCCGAAATCATAAATTATAATATAATAAATAATCATAAAAAATAATAATATAAAAATAATAAATTTAATTTAATAATATAATCAAACCAAAAACACTGAAATGTGAAATAGAGCGCCAAGTTGGCACATCGCTGAGCTCAGTCGCAGAATCGTTTTCAGTGTCTGATGAGGAATTTCCCCCACCAATCATTATCACTCAATTCTGCAAGTGGTTCTGATTTACTATCGCTGTTCTCTAGCCGGTCTAAAACCGCGTCTGACCTAAAGGGACGCTTTTTGGACGCCATGGACGTTTCTCAGTTTCCAGGCAGAAAGGGCGGTAAAAATGCAGGCAGGGCGCCGGACAAAGCACTCGGGACACAATGTATGTGAAATGGTTTGATACAGGAATGTTATACGATGTGATTTTAGTGGATTTAGTGAATGTCACTTTTACAATTTTCAAATTTCCCGCCAGTTCCGTCCCCCGTACGTCCCGACGTCGCAGGGAACAGAACCCGGAAGACGGATGCCGACATCGGCCGGAGGACATTACAGGGGACACTGCAGGGGGGACATCGCGGGAGCGCAGGACAAGGTAAGTGTAGAAGAGATCCCGGAGCAACGCTGCAGTGTATTCCCGAGCAGGGGCGGACTGACAACTCATGGGGCCCCCGGGCAATAGGGGATCATGGGGCCCCTGTGTCCTTGCCCAAACTCAAAAAAGCCTATGAAAAAGGTACCAGGGACATCTCATGGGGCCCCCTACAGACCCCGGGCTCTCGGGCAGTGCCCGAGTTTCCAAATGGTCAGTCCGCCCCTGTTCCCGAGTGTAGCTCAGGGTTACCGCTTGTGGTGCTGAAACTTTACCTCGAGCTACACTCGGGAATACCACCAGGGGGGAGGGGTGTGCTCCCTCCGGGCATACCTGCCCTTCAAAATCCTATAAATTCAAAACACGGGCGGTATGGATGGCGCCACACCCTATTAGTTACAATCACAGAATCCCAAAATATTTGGGCTTTTAACCCCTCCCCCTCCAGAATATCCTGCCCTCCCCCCCCCCCCCCCCCCTTCCCGACCAGGCCATTTTTTGCGTTACGGCGCTGTGTTATTTATATTTATTTATTTCATGTACTTATATAGCGCCATCGATTTACACAGCACTTTACATATATATTGTACATTCACATCAGTCCCGCCCCCGAGGAGCGTACAGTCTAAGGTCCCTAACTCACATTCATACATACACATACTAGGGCCAATTAAGACAGGAGCCAATGAACCTCCCAGCATGTCTTTGGAGTGTGGGAGGAAGCCGGAGTGCCCGGAGGAAACCCACGCAGGCACAGGGAGAACATGCAAACCCCATGCAGGTGGTGCCAGGGTTGGGATTCGAACCAACGACCCGAGTACTGCCAGGCGGGAGTGCTAACCATTTAGCCACTGTGCTGCCCCACTTTGTATGTATAATTGGAGTTTTTTTTATTTTTTTTTTACTTTTATTTTTTTTTTTTACTGCTAAAGGCCCAATTTTTGAGCGTCTTACCTTTAATACATTTTAAAAAGGGTCAGGCTGTCTAAATTGTATATTTTAGTTTTATTTGATGCTTTGACCTTGTATGTATAATTGGAGTTTTTTTATTTTATTTTATTTTTTTTACTTATTTTTTAAATATTTTTTTTACTGCTACAGGCCCAATTCTTGAGCGTCTTACCTTTAACCACTTGCCGCCCAGCCACTGTACATGTACGGCGGCAGGGCGGCACTCACAGGCAAAACCACGTTTTAAAATGTGTGTTTTGTAAACAAATAGGGGGCGCGCGTCAGGCGCACCGCCGCCCTATCTGTCCCGCGGATCACCGCCGCAGATGTCAGTCTCCGGGTCACAGCCGCTCATTAGCGGCTATCTCCCGGCGATCGGCGGCAAACAGTGACAGAGAGCACAGCTGCAGTAGCTGTGCTGTCTGTCACTTCCCTGTCAGCTCGAGGATGAGTTGATTGAGAAAGAACAGTTTCTCTTTCTCGATCAGCCTTGTCCCGCCCAGTACACACCCCCGCCCCGCCCCCTAGTAAAACACTCCCCTCACTCCTATAACCCTTCCCTGCAAAATAAAGTTAACCCCTTCCTCCCCATTGCCATTAGTACAGTGTCAGTGTTTTTGCACTGATCACTGTATTAGTGTTTTTGGGGATGTCAGTGACCCCAAGTCATTACCCCCCAATGTCAAAATGTCCACCGCAGTCTCGTAGTCCCGCCATAATTCGCTGATCGCCGCCATAATTCGCTGATCGCCGCCATTATTAGTATAAAAAAAAACCTAAAAATCCCAGTATCTTTCCCGCCATTTGTAGACGCTATAACTTTCACATAAACCAATTAATTTACACGTATTGGGTTTTTTTAGCAAAGACATGTCGCAGAATACATTTTGGCAGAAATTTATGACTAAATTTGATTTTTGCATTTTTTTTACTGGACATGTTTTATAGCAAAAAGTCCAAAATATTGTTTTTTTTTCCTCAAAATTGTCAGATTTTTTTTTTTATAGCGCAAAAAATAAAAACCGCACAGGCGATCAAATACCACCGAAAGAAAGCTCAATTTGTGGGGAAAAAAAAGGATGTAAATTTCATTTATGTACCGTATTGCATGACCGCGCAATTGTCCATTAAACTAGCACAGCGCTGTACAGCAGAAAAATGGCGTAAATTGCAGTGTCTATACCGGGTGTCTGCAACCCGCGGCTCCAGAGCCGCATGCGGCTCTTTTTCACCTTGGCTGCGGCTCCGGAGCACACTGCCCACCAGGTGACAGGCAATAGGGCAGCAATGGGCAAACTACGGCCCGGCGGACCTTTTAATCCGGCCCGTGGAGCTAGGCTCCCGCTAGGTTCCTCTCACAGTCTGCCCTGAAGACCGGTGTAGCATGAAAATCTGTCTCCTATGAGGATCTGTCCCCCTCGACGTATCTGCGCATGTGCCAGAGATCGCCGATCGGCTGCTAATGCCTGAAACTGGCACATGCGCAGATACGTCGAGGGGGATAGATCCTCATAGGAGACAGATTTTCATGCTACACCGGAACGGCGCGGGAACACGGCGAGAGGAACGCGCGGAGCAAAGGTAAGTGAATTGACACAGGAGGGACTTAATATGGGGGATGAATTAATATGGGGGATGAATTACTATAGGGGGGATGAATTACTATAGGGGGGATGAATTACTATATGGGGGATGAATTACTATAGGGGGGATGAATTACTATAGGGGGGATGAATTACTATATGGGGGATGAATTACTATAGGGGGGATGAATTACTATAGGGGGGATGAATTACTATATGGGGGATGAATTACTATGGGAGATGAATTACTATATGGGGGATGAATTACTATAGGGGGGATGAATTACTATGGGGGATGAATTACTATATGGGGGATGAATTACTATGGGAGATGAATTACTATAGGGGGGATGAATTACTATAGGGGGGATGAATTACTATGGGGGATGAATTACTATATGGGGGATGAATTACTATAGGGGGGATGAATTACTATATGGGGGATGTATTACTATATGGGGGAGGAATTACTATATGGGGGATGAATTACTATATGGGGGATGAATTACTATATGGGGGATGAATTACTATATGGGGGATGAATTACTATATGGGGGATGTATTTTCAGTTTTAAAAATGTGGCTCTCAAAATAAATTTCAATCGTGGTTTTGGCGAGATTTGGCTCAGTTGAAAAAAAAGGTTGCCCACCACTGATCTAAGGCTATGATTGTGATTATGACGATACACTGTGGCCCTGATTAACCCTTTGCTTACTGGGCCCTTAAACCCCCTTCATGACCAGAGCGCTTTTTGCAATATATGCAGTGTCGGATTTGTTTTAAATGTTGCAATGGTTTTGCGGCTCCCAGTCTTTTTTTTTCCCTCTTGGAAACGGGTCCAAGTGGCTCTTTATGTCTTAAAGGTTGCAGACCCCTGGTCTATACCATAGTTTGTAGACGCTATAACTTCACACAAAGCAATCAATATACACTTATTGGGATTTTTTTTTACCAAAAACATGGAGCAGAATACATTTTGGCCTAAATTTATAACCAACTTTGAGTTTACTATATATTTTTTATAGCTGAAAGTAAAAAATATTGTTTTTCTTCAAAATTTTTGGCCTTTTTTTGTTTATAGCGTGAAAAATAAAAAGCGCACAGGCGATCATATACCACCGAAAGAAAGCTCTATTTGTGTGAAAAAAAGGACGTAAATTTTGTTTGGGTGCAGCGTTGCATGACCGCGCAATTAGCAGTTGAATTAGTGCAGCGCCGAGTAGCAAAAAGAGGCGTGGTCATTAAGGGGGGTAAATCCTCAGGAGGGCGAGGGGTTAAGGGGGGGAAATCCTCAGGAGGGCGAGGGGTTGGGGGGGGGTAAATCCTCTGGAGCTCAAGTGGTTAATACGTTTGACAAACACACGAGTGATTTTAATTTTACAAAAACCCTTTACATAAAACATTTTCACAGCAGCTCCACGTTGCCACTTGGCAACCTTGAATGACTGCGTATGGAAATCGCCTTTCGCCAAAGAAAAGCTTGAACAAAAACAAGAAGAACGTTTAAATGTCACTCTACAAACGAAACGTCGCGTTAAATATCACAGATCATTAGCGCATTGATACACTTCTTATCCCGACGCATAATTCTGCATGATCGCAGGACTTCGCAAAATGACGCGCGTTTCCTTTTTTCTTTTTTTTTCTGTTTTCTTTTCTTTTTTTTTTCGTTAAGCCCCTGAAAGTCAATCAACATCCATGAATTTATTCATTTGACTAATTTTCCCCAAACCTTCCATATCTGAAGCACATTTTGCTGCTCGTAAACTTTTTTTTTTTTTTTAGTAGGCAGTAAATTTTTTTATGGCGCTCTGTAAGTAGCCCCCTACTTTGCGGATGAAATATGAATCGGTTGTAAAAATGGAGTCTTGTTTTATTTCACTTTTTTTTCTTTTTATAGGTAGAAAGTAAGAGGATGGGAACTCAGCAGAGCAAATTAAATTTTATCTCTCAGCAAAACAATGGAGATGACATTAATCTCCTGTTTCGAGTCGATGAATTGTATTCACAGGCAGACGACGGTTCTTGTGTTGGAAGGAGGAGGAAAAGCGGGCGATGGCTCTGCGATTGTCACCGCGTCGGTGCAATTAGTATTCTCTTCATTGCGGCGTGAGATTGTTTATTGTAGACTTGATGTCGATGGGATGAGATGAAATTCTATTTCTTGGTTCGGATATTTCGGATATTATTGGTCTTCAGTTCTTATCCCCCAATTATTCGCTGACAGTTTATTTCATCCTCTGGCCTACGGTGTGCTTTTGTGTAATGAGGACAAGGAAAGTCGCAGGTTGTTCTCAGAGGGTCAGCCGTCTAAATTGTATATTTTAGTTTTTATTGGATGCTGGAAAGTTAAAGTCGAAAGCCAAAACATTTTTTTTCATTGTGGGTAGGGCATGGCAGTGTTAGAACCAAGGCTTTTTGCCCTCAGAAAATAGGTTTAGGAACTCATCCACGACCCCCCAAAAACCCCTGATCCCCCCCCCCCCACACACACACACACACACACACACACACACACAATTCCTCTGAATCACATCAAATAGTGGGTGTGGTCAAATTTCACAAATAGTGGGAGGGTCTTAAGGTGGCAGGAAATACCAGGACTGCATTACGTACATAGTGCAGAGTTCAGAGGGGTGCTTCATACAGAGTGCAGAGTTGAGAGGGTAAAACTACATCCCCCAGAGGAAGCTACGAGTCCCTGTAGCGTAACGCGTAGGGGAGGGGCGGTGACGTCATCACGCATCCACAGAGAAACGGCGAGTATATCGAGTGAACACACACACACCTGCAGGGCTGTTTGCTGGAGGATTTGGATACATTTTATACAAAGCGCTACTTTTACTGATACCATGTGAGTGGGAGATCAGAAGCTCAATAAACATTTGTTACCCAGGATAAGACACTATGTTTCTTTTTCTCTTCTCTGTATGTATCGGCTATGGAGGAATAAGTCAAGCAGCTAGAGGAGAAAGTTCTTATTGAGAAAAGCTGTATTGAGGAGAAAGGAGAGGAGGAAGGAGAGAGAGGTTCATGCCATGAACATTGACCTACTACGCAGACTAGATTGAACTACATTACCATCTCAATTCGTATGAACTGAACTGTCATTCTAATTTTTTCATTTTTTTCAGTTTATTTCATTTTTTATATTTTCACTTTTTCATTTATATATTTTCACTTTTTATTAGTTTTTTAATGCACTTAGTTTTTTATGCACTTTTTTAAAAATATTAATTTAATTTATTTATACATTTATATCAATTATGGATTCAAGTATTATGGATTTATATCAATTATGGATTCAAGTATTATGGATTTAGAATATTATTGAATTATTGGTGATACACTTCAGCCATTTATAATTTATCAGAGCACTTATAGTTGTATAGATTGGAGCGCGGTACAATATTGATATATAAAGTTAACATCTATACACCTGGAGAGGGTGTAATAAGTACCTGGCGATCTAATATCTAATTAAGCACGTAATTAATTTATTAGTGGTTCACTTTATTCATTATTCATAATTATTTTTATACACGGAATTAATTGCTCTATAAGTAAGAAAACTTCTAGTGGCTCACAAGTATTTAACCAATTTGCGAGTTGAGAGGGTTATACACAGAGTGCAGAGTTCAGGGGTGTGCTGCATACAGAGTGCAGAGTTGGGGGGGGTTATAAACAGAGTACAGAGTTCAGGGGTCGCTACGTGCAGCGTTCAGGGGTGTGCTATGTGCATAGTGCAGAGATGTGCTGCACACAAAGTGCAGAGTTCAGGGCTGCACTTCACACAGAGTGCAGAGTTCAGGAGTGCGCTACACACAGAGTGCAGAGTTCAGGAGTGTGCTACACACAGAGTGCAGAGTTCAGGAGTGTGCTACACACAGAGTGCAGAGTTCAGGGGTCGCTACGTGCAGCGTTCAGGGGTGTGCTATGTGCATAGTGCAGAGATGTGCTGCACACAAAGTGCAGAGTTCAGGGCTGCACTTCACACAGAGTGCAGAGTTCAGGAGTGCGCTACACACAGAGTGCAGAGTTCAGGAGTGTGCTACACACAGAGTGCAGAGTTCAGGAGTGCGCTACACACAGAGTGCAGAGTTCAGGAGTGCGCTACACACAGAGTGCAGAGTTCAGGAGTGCGCTACACACAGAGTGCAGAGTTCAGGAGTGTGCTACACACAGAGTGCAGAGTTCAGGAGTGCGCTACGCACAGCGTGCAGAGTTCAGGAGTGCGCTGCGCACAGAGTACAAAGTTCAGGAGTGCGCTACACACAGAGTGCAGAGTTCAGGAGTGCTCTACGCACAGAGTGCAGAGTTCAGGAGTGCGCTACACACAGAGTGCAGAGTTCAGGAGTGCGCTACACACAGAGTGCAGAGTTCAGGGCTGCACTTCACACAGAGTGCAGAGTTCAGGAGTGCGCTACGCACAGAGTGCAGAGTTCAGGAGTGCGCTACACACAGAGTGCAGAGTTCAGGAGTGCGCTACACACAGAGTGCAGAGTTCAGGAGTGCGCTACGCACAGCGTGCAGAGTTCAGGAGTGCGCTACCTACAGCGTGCAGAGTTCAGGAGTGCGCTACGCACAGCGTGCAGAGTTCAGGACTGCGCTACACACAGAGTGCAGAGTTCAGGAGTGCGCTAAACACAGAGTGCAGAGTTCAGGAGTGTGCTACGCACAGAGTGCAGAGTTCAGGAGTGCGCTACACACAGAGTGCAGAGTTCAGGAGTGCGCTACGCACAGCGTGCAGAGTTCAGGAGTGTGCTACGCACAGCGTGCAGAGTTCAGGACTGCGCTACACACAGAGTGCAGAGTTCAGGGCTGCACTTCACAAAGAGTGCAGAGTTCAGGAGTTCGCTACACACAGAGTGCAGAGTTCAGGAGTGCGCTACGCACAGCGTGCAGAGTTAAGGAGTGCGCTACACACAGAGTGCAGAGTTAAGGAGTGCGCTACACACAGAGTGCAGAGTTCAGTCCAGCTAAGCAGCACCAACAACTCACCCTCTTTGAAGCTCAGTAAGCTCTGACATTACTATTACAAGCAGCGAATGAGGAAAGCGAGTCTTTCCACCTGTTAGCTAGGTGTCTCATCACGCAGCGGAAGCAAAAAATGTTACGTCACTTCCACATGGCGTTACTTTCACACCTGCCAATCATGGAGTATTTCCACTTTTTGTTTTGGTCCAACCCCTTGTTTATTCTTAAAGCAGATACCCTGCAGAATAAAACGGTGGTAGTTCCAATTGTTTTTTTTTGTTTTGTTTGGGTTTTTTTGTGCACTTACTATACATATATATTAAAACCAATAAATTGTATTTTTAAAAGAAATACTTTAATTGGAGTTGATATTAGCTTTTTTTTGTTTTTTTTTCAAGAAAGGTTTTTATTCAGTTTTAGCCTTCCAGCCATGGTACATAACAGAACAGCAGACGGTGTAATTCTTCATAAAGGCCATCGCCCATCACATAGCAACAAAAATGTGCAATAGTAAAAGAAAAGCTAGAAACATGGGGATAGGAAAAAAAGGGAAGAGAGGGGGAGGGGGACCAGAACCCCGGGACATGCTTGGCTCTAAATATAAACACGACGAATAATAAAAGGAAACATCTATTAGTAATCATAAAAGAATACAAAAATGTCCTCTTCTCTGATGCCTCTTGAAGCTCCATGGTAGGTAAGCTGACCCTCAGAAAAGAGGCGCCTGTATACCCAAGATGGAAAAGCTGTATACCTATTATGCTGCATCTGGACATCCCATTGTTCCCCAAGGACTTCCATTGACAGCTTTCAATGGCAAACATGAGTTCTCACTGTGTGTTGTGTAGATTATGGAAGACGATCGTGGAATCAGGAGGGTCCTTCTGTTTCCAGGCAGCAGCTCCGGTTCTCCTGGTTGCAATCAGACGATGTATAATGAACGAGTGGTTACTAGGCCAGTACTTGTTATTTCAGAGTGGATCCAAATTTTTTATGCCACATGATATTTGCGCCTCGGTTTATCGAGCAAAAAATTCAGGAAAAAAAATACAATAAAGTTGCCTCCGGGTAGCTGTTCCAAGCGCACAATCTAGATCACAGGTATCAAACACAAGGCCCACAGGCCGAATCCAGCCCACCAGACCATTTTATGTGGTCTTCGCACCACTTCTGCAGCTGCGGCACCCCCCTCATCTCCACCCTCAACTTGTATCAGCAGTTGACAGCAGAGAGATCAGGAAATTTTTCAGGAAAAAAAATACAATAAAGTTCCCCCCCCGGGCAGCTATTCCAAGTGCACAATCTAGATCACAGGTATCAAACACCAGGCCCACAAGCCAAATCCGGCCCACCAGACCATTTCATGTGGTCTTCGCACCTCTCCTGCAGCTGCGGCACCCCCCTCATCTCCACCCCCACCTTGTCTCAGCAGTTGACAGCAAAGAGGAGATCAGAGCTCCTCTGCCAGATCCTGCACTTCTCCATGCAGCCATTGAGAGACTTGTTTCTGGTCCCCCATCTCAGCAGTCGATGGCAGAGAGGAGGACAGGAGAACTCCTCCTACAGGTTGATCTGGAGGAGGGGCTTCTCATGCACCTCTTGTCCAACAGCCCTGGTAGCGATGACAGGGAGAGTGGGGAGACAGAGTGGCATGAGGGCCGGTGTAGCAGGTAGCACCAGCTGGGGTTTGCAGGGCCCAGATGACTGTATATCACCAGGCAGGAACCAGGAACTGGAACATGGTGGCACTTGGTTGGCAGACAGGAGTGTAGCCAGGACACAGCTCAAAAGGTGATAAGCAGCTGGGCGGCGAGGTGCAGGAACATCAGGCAGAGACAGAGCAAGAAACTAGCGGGGATCGGTACACACCCGGGCAGCGAGGTGCAGGAACATCAGGCAGAGACAGAAGATACGATCCGGAATCGGTGCACAGCTGGGCAGCGAGGTGCAGGAACATCAGGCAGAGACAGAAGATACGATCCGGAATCGGTGCACAGCTGGGCAGCGAGGTGCAGGAACATCAGGCAGAGACAGAAGATACGAGCCGGGATCAGTACACAGCCGGGAAGCGAGGTGCAGGAACATCAGGCAGAGACAGAAGATACGAGCCGGGATCAGTACACAGCTGGGCAGCGAGGTGCAGGAACATCAGGCAGAGACAGAAGATACGAGCCGGGATCAGTACACATCTGGGCAGCGAGGTGCAGGAACATCAGGCAGAGACAGAAGATACGAGCCGGGATCAGTATACAGCCGGGCAGTGAGGTGCAGGAACATCAGGCAGAGACAGAAGATACGAGCCGGGATCAGTATACAGCCGGGCAGTGAGGTGCAGGAACATCAGGCAGAGACAGAAGATACAAGCCGGGATCAGTACACAGCCGGGCAGCGAGGTGCAGGAACATCAGGCAGAGATGGAAGATACAAGCCGGGATCAGTACACAGCCGGGCAGTGAGGTGCAGGAACATCAGGCAGAGACAGAAGATACGAGCCGGGATCAGTACACATCTGGGCAGCGAGGTGCAGGAACATCAGGCAGAGACAGAAGATACGACCCGGGATCAGTACACAGCCGGGCAGCGAGGTGCTGGAACATCAGGCAGAGATGGAAGATACGAGCCGGGATCAGTACACATCCGGGCAGCGAGGTGCTGGAACATCAGACAGAGATGGAAGATACGAGCCGGGATCAGTATACAGCCGGGCAGTGAGGTGCAGGAACATCAGGCAGAGATGGAAGATACGAGCCGGGATCAGTATACAGACGGGAAGCGAGGTGCAGGAATGTAAGATAAGAGTCAGAATACAAGTCACAGCAGACAGGCAGAAATCCAAGGACAGGTCAGGGACAAGCCGAATTGTGCACAGGTAAGCAGGTGTAGCAGGTCAAGGTTCAGGTAAAGCAGGAACAAGCTGAAGACCACTCAGCAATCCATCCATGTCAAAGTGTAGCTTAAATAGGACGTTTGGTGCCAGTGCTCATACGTGTGCACGTGTACATGCGCATGTGCAGCTTGTTTCTGCACACGCTAATACGTTTATGCGAGTGTGCCTGTTTTGTATTGAGCTTTTGCTCACAATTATGAGCATGCAAGTAGGTATGAGCATGTGCCAGCCTTCTCCTTCCAACATGTACTGAGTATTTCTTACACCTTGTGTCTTGTTTCTGGTGAACATTGAGCTCTTTGATCTTCCCATGAACTTCCCGATTTAAGCCGTGTTTTTGCACTTCCTGTTTGACAGATTATTCTGTCCCAGTCAAGGGTCAGACTCCGAGACCATTAACTATTGCAGTAGAGAGGCTCCAACCAACCAGTAGGGTAAGTACATGAGCAGGTCACCTTGGAGGATGCTGCGGGCTCCCCGAGGCAGGAGGTCTAAGCACTGATCGGTATTCACCAGAGCTCCTTATGATACAGATGGATTTTGCTGTGTGTTAGTATCAGGTGCAGTCCTCAGGATCGCTCCACAAGAAGGTGAGCAAGCCAGGGTCCAATAGTAGATATAGCAGATAGGGATCAAGAAGAAGCATAATAGAGAACCAAGCCAAAGGTCGGTAACTAGGGCTTGCACGTGGGGATCAAGCGGAGGTGTGGTCGAGGAACAAGCCAAAGATCAGTAACAAGTGATTGCACGTTGGGATCAAGCGGAAGTAGTTGAGGAACAAACCAAAGGTCATTAAAAAGTGGTTGCAGGTAAGGATCAAGCAGAAGCAAAACGGAGGAACAAAGCCAAAGATCGATAACAAGTGGTTGTAGGATGGGATGAAGTGGAAGGGTAGTAAGGAGCAAGCCAAAGGTCAGTAACAAGTGGTTGCAGGTTGGTATCAAGTGAAAGCGTAGTCGAGGAACAATCCAAAGCCAGTAACAAGTGGTTGCACTTTGGGATTAAGCAGAAGCATAATTGAGGAACAAGACAAAGGTTGGTAACAAGTGGTTGCAGGTTGGGATCAGGTCGAAGCGTAGTCGAGGAAACGGACAAAGGTTGGTAACAAGTGGTTGCACTTTGGGATTAAGCAGAAGCATAATTGAGGAACAAGACAAAGGTTGGTAACAAGTGGTTGCAGGTTGGGATTAGGTGGAAGCGTAGTCGAGGCACAAGTCAAATGTCGGTAACAAGTGGTTGCACTTTGGGATTAAGCGGAAGCGTAATCTAGGAACAAGACAAAGGATGGTAACAAGTGGTTGCAGGTTGGGATCAAGTAGAAGCGTAGTTGAGGAACAAACCAAAGGTGGTGGTTGCAGATAAGAATCAAGCAGAAGCAAAACGGAGGAACAAAGCCAAAGATCGGTAACAAGTGGTTGTAGGATGGGATAAAGTGGAAGGGAAGTAAGGAGCAAGCCAAAGGTCAGTAACTCTTGGTTGCAGGTTGGGATCAAGCAGAAGCGTAGTGGAGAAACAAGCCAAAGTCAGTATCAAGTAGTTGCACTTTGGAATTAAGCAGAAGCGTAATCAAGGAACAAGAGAAAGGTTGGTAATGAGCAGTTGCAGGTTGGGATCAGGTGGAAGTGTAGTTGAGAAACAAGACAAAGGTTGGTAACTAGTGGTTGCAGGTTGGGATAAAGTGGAAGCGTAATTGAGGAACAAGACAAAGGTTGGTAACTAGTGGTAGTAACGATAAAGGTCACTGGTTCAGATCCAGACCCTGACAGCAGGTCCCACTTTGGTGGGTCCATCTCCTCACTTTGTGACTCCCAGGAGGCCGAGATCCATTCTGCAAGAATCACTATCAATTTACATTTCAAGAAAAATGAAGTTCAAAGTCCAGCACCTCTAACCAGGACAAGCTAAAGTAAGAGCAAAGTTGGGTGGAGCCACGCCACAGGATCTTTAACAAGCGAAGTTGAGCCCTGATGAAGGGGGCTGCTTTGGCCTCCAAAACGCATTGTCTATTCTTTTCTACTGGTTGTGACTCTGCTATCATAATTAAAGGATATATACGGACTATTAATAATTTAGTGCTTGGTTCCTTCCATTCACCTAATCTTCTGTGAGTCCATCCACCCACTTTGTGTCTTCTTAACTGGCCAAGATCCATTTGACGAGTACCTCTAATAACTTACATTTGACATAAAACCATGCTCCAAGTGCCGCACCTCAATTTCTGTTTTCTAAGGTTGACATACATAAGATAATCATTGATAGATGTGCTAATTATCAGTAAAAAAAAAAACTGGCTAACTCTATCAACATTGCAGAAAAAAATGGACCAGATTTATAAAACATCCATGAACTAATTTAAATGAAAGGTTTAATTATTTAAAAAAAAATTTAATTATTTAGTTTAATATAATATATTACTTTTAATTAGAATTTTGCCTCAAAATTAATTATTAGAAATTAAATGTTTAATTCTCAAAAAAAATAATTTAATTACTTTTTAAAATATATAATGCAGATTATTATTTTTAATTAGAATTTTTGCCACAAAAGTGGAAAGTGGAAGACATCTGCATTATTTTTTCAGACACACGCTCTGTTCTCATGCTGATTGACATTGAAAATCCTTTGCTATGTTGCTAAACGTTGTTGGAAAATAAAATGATTTCGGCGGCACGTTTTACACAGCCAATAATAAGACATTTACTTTCTGTACACAACACGGAACGGGAGAAATAATGACATTAACCTACATTTACAAGGTCTTTCCAGATTTGAATATGACTTCCACGTTGTAATACAATTTAAAAATGGAGTTGTAAGGACACAGCCTTGTGCATAATAACAGCATAAAAATAAATAATATTTAAAAAAAAAAAACCACAAAAACATTTTTTGCCTGATTATCTAGCACAATTTCTAAACAAAATTTACTGAAAAAGAAAATCTCTCTCCCAGAGCTATGTTTGCTCTTTAGGTTTAGAGAAAAAAGAAACTCGGCTAAAACTGGAAAAATGAATTGAGTTGAGGTGGAATATTGCTTTATTTGTTGTAAATCTACGAATTAAAGAGATGGCAGTTAATTGAAAATAGAGATTATCTGTGGGCTTTCATTATGCAAATTTTTAATTTTTTTTTACAGGGGTGTAAAAACACATAAACAATGTTGTAAAATGCTGCTATTTTTAATTATTCATCTTAAAATTAATGAAATGCATTTTTAATTTACCTACCTTAATCCTTAATGTGGAACTAAACCCGCTGAATAATTTGTAACTCAAAAAAATGACATTCGAGGTGTGCCTTGAATGATATTTGTCACAGTTGCTTGTGCTCTCAAACAAAAAGTCAAGCCATCAAATGGTTGGTGTCACTACTGATCTTCAGGCAGGTGGTACCCTTAAGGCAGGGGTGTCAAAACTCAAGTTCATTGTGGGGCGCATCAGCTTTATGGTTGCCCTCAAAGGGATGGTTGTATCTGTAAGACTAGATGGCCAGAGCACCTCACCCCCCCTTACATCAGTTGTCAAGAGCCCCCCCCCACCACCACCATAAGAAGTCAAGAGTCCCCTGCCCTCCTATACATCACAGTGCACCCCCCCCTTACATCTGTTGTCAAGAGCCCACCACCACAAAAGGTTAAGAGTCCCCCGCCCTCCTATACATCACAGTGCACCCCCCCTTACATCAGTTGTCAAGAGCCCCCACCACCACCATAAGAGGTCAAGAGTCCCCCGCCCTCCTATACATCACAGTTCACCCCCCCCCTTACATCTGTTGTCAAGAGACCACCACCACCACCATAAGAAGTCAAGAGTCCACCACCCTCATTTATATCACAGTGCACCCCCCCCCCTTACATCAGTTGTCAAGAGCCCACCACCACAAGAGGCCAAGAGTCCCCTGCCCTCCTATACATCACAGTGCACCCCCCCCCCTTTACATCTGTTGTCAAGAGCCCACCACCACCACCACAAGAGGTCAAGAGTCCCCCGCCCTCCTTTACATCACAGTGCACCCCCCCTTACCTTGTGCTGCACCCGATATGAAGGTGGAGGAGAAGCTAAGAAGCAGAACTGTGCAGTGCATGTGGAACCACTGTTTGGGAAGACATAAGAAGGCGGGAAGTGATCTGCATGGTGGACTTCTGCCGGTGAGTGATGTTGTGCAGTAAAGTTGTGTTCTTGCTGCTGACACGCATGCACCACGGAGTGTCATCGGGGGACTATGCTCACTGGCCACTTTCTTAGGTGCACCTGGTCAATTGCCTGCTAACTTCCTGTAGCATCATTTCCTGTCCTGAGCTCATAAACCAGTACAACGAGGTGATTAGCATGAGAATAGGGGAGGCCTAGCTTCCAAAAACAACACAGTAACTAAAATGTTATTCCATATACACTCACCGGCCTCTTTATTAGGTACACCTGTTCAATTGCCTGCTAACTTCCTGTAGCATCATTTCCTGTCCTGAGCTCATGAACCTGTCCAACAAGGTCATTAGCATAATAGGGGAGGCCTAGCTTCCAAAAACAACCCAGTAACTAAAATGTTATTCCATATACACTCACTGGCCTCTTTTTTAGGTACGCCTGTTTAATTGCCTGCTAACTTCCTGTAGCATCATTTCCTGTCATGAGCTCATGAACCAGTCCAATGAGTTCATTAGCAGGAGAATAGGTGAGGCCTAGTCTCCATAAACAGCACAGTAACTAAAATGTTATTCCAAATACACTCTCCAGCCTCTTTATTAGGTACACCTGTTCAATTGCTTGGTAACACTAATTGCTAATCAGCCAATCACATGGCAGTAACTCAATGCATTCAGGCTACCAGACATGGTGAAGACGATTTTCTGAAGTTCAAACCAAGCATCCGAATGGGGAAGAAAGGGGATTTAAGTGACTTTGAACGTGGCATGGTTGTTGGTGCCAGACGGACTGGTCTGAATATTTACAAAACAGCTGATTTACTGGGATTTTCACGCACAACCATCTCTAGGGTTTGCAGAGAATGGTTCGAAAAAGAGAAAATATCCAGTGAGTGGCAGTTGTGTGGAGGAAAATGCCTTGTTGAGGTCAGAGGTTATAGGAGAAGGGGCAGACTGGTTGGAGATAATAGATAGGCAACAGTAACTCAAATAACCACTTTTTTCAACCAAGGTATGCAGAATACCATCTCTGAATGCTCAACAGGTCGATGAAGCAGATGGACTACAGCAGCAGAAGACCACACCGGGTGCCACTCCTGTCAACTAAGAACAGGAAATGGAGGCTAAAATTCACACAGGTTCACCAAAATTGGACAATAGAAGATTGGAAAAACAGTGCCTGCTCTGATGAGTCTGGATTTCAGCTGCGACATTCAGATGGTAGGCTCAGAATTTGGCATAAGCAACATGAAAGCATGGATCCACCCTGCCTTGTATCCACGGTTCAGGCTGGTGGTGGTGGTGTCATGGTGTGGTTGATCCATTCTGCCTTGTAACAACGGTTCTGGCTGGTGGTAGTTCCATGGTGTGGTGGATCCATTCTGCCTTGTATCCACTGTTCAGGCTGGTGGTGGTGGTGTCATGGGGGATCCATCCTGCCTTGTATCCACTGTTCAGTCTGGTGGTGGTGGTGCCATGGGGGATCCATCCTGCCTTGTATGCACGTTTCAGGCTGGTGGTGGTGTCAGGGTGGGGGGGATCTATCCTGCCTTATATCCACTGTTCAGGCTGGGGGTGGTGGTGTCATAATGTGGGGTATCCATCCTGCCTTGTATCAACAGATCAGGCTGGTGGTGGTGTTGTCATGGTGTGGTGGATCCATCCTGCCTTGTATCCATGGTTCAGGCTGATGGTGGTGGTGTCTTGGTGTGGTGGATCCACCCTGCCTTGTATCAACGGTTCAGGCTGGTGGTGGTGGTGTCATGGTGTGGTGGATCCATCCTGCCTTGTATCCACGGTTCAGGCTGGTGGTGGTGGTGGTGGTGTCATGGTGTGGTGGATCCATTCTGCCTTGTATCAATGGTTCAGGCTGGTGGTGGGGGTGTCATGGTGTGGTGGATCCATCCTGCCTTGTATCAATGGTTCAGGCTGGTGGTGGGGGTGTCATGGTGTGGTGGATCCATCCTGCCTTGTATCAATGGTTCAGGCTGGTGGTGGGGGTGTCATGGTGTGGGGGAGATTTTCTTGGCACTAGTAAGGAATACCTAATAAAGTGGCCGGTGAGTGTAGATGCAAGAACCCGGAAGAGCCAGCTGGTGCCTTGCTGCATGCCCAGTACCGATGCCTCCTGAGATCTATGATTAGGGCATCCCACATGTCACTGTCACCTATGTGAGAACCCTGGAAGCACCGAGTGATGACCAATTAAAACAATTTCTGTCAAATTGCCAGAATAGGAGGGGGAGGAGTGCAAGGGTGTTCAGTGAAGGGGGAGGGTGTAGGTCCTCTTTAAAGGCTTCTGTGGGTGATGGACTTTAGCATTGCTGTCTAGCTGAGAAGGAGGAGGTGAAGCCGCACACGGGATGTACAATGCAGCTTGAATTATGTTAGAAACACTTTAATATGACAGGTCTTATTTTAGTTATATTTTATATGCACTTAATCTATTTGAATGCATCAGTCTATAAACGGTTGTTTTTTTTCTGTATGCAGCAAAGCCACAAATTGCAGAGATATAGGAGGACGTTCATAAGTCACACATA
This sequence comes from Staurois parvus, assembly GCF_062004578.1. Lineage (NCBI taxonomy): Eukaryota > Metazoa > Chordata > Amphibia > Anura > Ranidae > Staurois > Staurois parvus. Next base: position 842,643 of record NW_028318280.1, read on the forward strand.
AAGTGATCTGCAGCTGAACCCAGCCGGAGGTACTCCGCTATGGATCACCGTGATTCATGATCCTCCATCAGCACCGGAAAATTCCTGGAACAAATTCACATTTTTTATAACTTTTGTATATAAAACCCGAACTTTTTTTGATTGTTTAAAGTGGGATTTTAACCACTTCAAGTCCGGACACTTTCACCCCCTTCCAGTCCGGACACTTTCACCCCCTTCCAGTCCGGACACTTTCACCCCCTTCCAGGCTGGATACTTTCCCCCCTTCCAGTCCGGACACTTTCACCCCCTTCCAGTCCGGACACTTTCACCCCCTTCCAGTCCGGACACTTTCACCCCCTTCCAGGCTGGATACTTTCCCCCCTTCCAGTCCGGACACTTTCACCCCCTTCCAGTCCGGACACTTTTACCCCCTTCCAGTCCGGACACTTTCCTCCCCTTCCAGTCTGAAAACTTTCCCCCCCTTCCAGTCCGGACACTTTCACCCCCTTCCAGTCCGGACACTTTCACCCCCTTCCAGGCTGGATACTTTCCCCCCTTCCAGTCCGGACACTTTCACCCCCTTCCAGTCCGGACACTTTTACCCCCTTCCAGTCCGGACACTTTCCTCCCCTTCCAGTCTGAAAACTTTCCCCCCCTTCCAGTCCGGACACTTTACCCCCCTTCCAGTCCGGACACTTTCCCCCCCTTCCAGTCCGGACACTTTTACCCCCTTCCAGTCCGGACACCTTCACCCACTTCCAGTCCGGACACTTTCTCCCTCTTCCTGTGCGGACACTTTCCCCCCCCTTCCAGTCCGGACACTTTCCCCCCCCTTCCAGTCCGAAAACTTTCCCCCCCTTCCAGTCCAGACACTTTCCCCCCCTTCCAGTCCGGACACTTTCCCCCCCTTCCAGTCCGGACACTTTCCCCCCCCTTCCTGCCCAGGCCAATTAGCAAATAAATAATCTTTCTTCATAAATCTTGGCCAAAATTTATTCAGTTATCTTTTTAGTAAAAAAATAAATAACCCAAATTAGTTTATAACCAAAAATAATAATTTTTTTTACATTTTAATTTTTTTTTTATATTATTATTTATGTTTTTGTTTTGTTTTTGTTTTTTTACATACTGTCACCCTAGCAGTAGTATCACCATGGTGACACTGTACAACTTGTGGGGGGTGATGAAGATTTTTCTTTTTTTTTTTTACACTGATTGCTTTTACACCCATAAAGGCTGTATAAGCAATCATTTCTCCTTCTCTCTGGCTGCATTCCTGCAGCCATTGAGAAATACTGTGTGAGCAGTAACTGTTGTGAATGGCCCTGTACCATGTGATCTCTGTGATCATTCACAGATTTCAAGTAAGCAATGATATCAAAAGTGACATCTTGCTTACTACTCTTCATGTGATCACTGATTGGCCAATCAGTGATCACATGATCGGGACCTCACGCAGAGGTCCCTTACAACGATCGGTGTTCCACTATGTCTGGAGGACACAGCGGGCACCGGATCGCGGTGCTGCATGCTCCCAGGGAGCGCGCACAAGCAGGGGGCGGGGAGGCCGTTTATATACATGGGCCGGACGGGAAGCGGTTAACGGTGCCACAACACAAGAAAGACTCGTTCACTTGTATAAAATGGACTTATGGTTATGGTTGGACTTTTGTCTTTTTTCAGCCAGGCTATGTAAATATCTCTACATGTTTCCATGTTTCGTCACTATCTTGTCTTGAGTGCTACACAAAGTATAAATCACTCGAAGAGAAAAGACAATAATAAGTCCTCAAATACAATCAATCTTTAGCGCACAATTTTACATACTGATATGAAATATAGAATAATGGAGAACACAACAATACATCATGGACTTAGTGGAAGGTTCAAAAACAAAAAGGTAATCACACAAATTACGAATAGAATAATTACACATTTAGAAATTCACAATGGATAGCAATTGCTTCAACTCCCTCAAAAAGGGAGGTTCTAGTTATCCCGTAGGAGAGACAAATGGGTCCCAAGAAACTTCCAAAAAGCCCAAACTAAATAGAAATAGAAATGAATATAGATGTAGATTGTTGTAGAGTAGATACAGTAGATCAACAACTCATATTACTTCAAAGTCATGCACACCAACCCAATAGGTAGATAGGTAGGTAAGTTCCCCCAGGGTTACAATCACTACGTAAGTGATATCACACCAACATCTACAAAGTACAAAGATTTTTTTCATAGAAAAGAAACCAATGTGGAATCCATAAACCAGTATTGAAGGAATATTCGACTAAGTTATTGGGGCTGATCTGCACCTACCCAATTTCAGGAAGTCATCAAGGGTATCCATTGGCAAGGCATGTGAGTCTGCACAATGGCTGCCCTAGGTTGCCCTGTTATGTCTCTCCTGCCCCACTGGCGTCTAAATATTACTGGCAGAACATGGATGCGTAATGACATCACCATGCATGTGCGGCACCACCGATGTGGGATGACGTCACGCGCATGTACGGCAGAACACCATTTTACCAATGGACAGCCTCGGTAGTATTTCAACCTAACAGACCTGTCAGCACCGGTGGTAGTGAGCTGTTATGGATCCTCAACTAAGCCCCAGCCTGCTTGTTCACCAGAGCCCCTAATGGTGGGGATGGACTTGCAGCAAGCTGGGACCAGGTCGCGGCCCCCAGGTACACCCAGCTGAGGTGGAGGAGACCACTCGCGGGAGCAGGGTATCACGGGAGAAGACAAACGGAATCCGAATGGCAAGCCGAGGTCAGGACAGGCGGAAAACAAGCAAGGTTAGAGAACGAAGCCAGAGTCGGTACACGGGTGGTCAATATAGGATTCAAGACAACAGAAACACAAGGGAGCTCCAGCAACTAGGAAATTGCTCAGGCAAAGTGGTGTAGTCTGAGCACGTCTTATATAGGCAGGCAGACAAGGAGGCGGGACAGGAAGTGATGGAAGGGATGGAAATAAAACCCAGAGGACAGCAGACGATACCCATAGATGAGCACAGACAAACATGAGAAGGGATCAGGAACAGGACTGCAGCAAGAAGGTAAGAACACAAACGAAACTGCAGGCTAACTTGTGACAAGACCTCTGATGGTGAAAGATGGAATAACACCATACACATGCAGTGAAATCCAGGAACAAAACAGTAAAGGTTGGAATGTTTGCCGTCAGTAGCAGATCCTTTAATGCAGGCCATAGATGGGTCGAAAATCGGCCGATTTTTTGGCTGAAAATAAAATCGGCCGATTTTCGGATCGTTAGTGGGCTATTTGTTCGGCCGTTTTTCGGTATTTTGGCCGGGTTTTTTTATCGGTAAAGTTGGAAAAAAAATCGGCCGATTTTGCCGATCGACCAATTTTTGCGGCAATAATGGGCAAATCGGCCGATTTTTTACCGATAAAAAATCTGCGCATGAGCAGTGACCTGCAAGAGGAAGACAAAAAGAAGAAAAAGAAAAGGAAGAAGAAGAGGATGAAGATGATGATGAAGAAGAAGAAGAGGAGGATGATGATGAAGAAGAAGAGGAGGAGGAGGAAGAAGAAGAAGAAGAGGATGATGAAGAAGAAGAGGATGATGAAGAAGAAGAGGATGATGATGATGAAGAAGAAGAGGATGATGATGATGAAAAAGAAGAAGAGGATGATGATGAAGAAGAAGAAGAAGAAGAGGATGATGATGAAGAAGAAGAAGAGGATGATGATGATGAAGAAGAAGAGGATGATGATGATGAAGTAGAAGAAGAAGAGGATGATGATGACGAAGAAAAGGAAGAAGACGAAGAAGAGGAGGATGATGATGATGATGAAGAAGATGATGATGATGATGATGAAGAAGAAGAGGATGATGATGATGAAGAAGAAGAAGAAGAAGAGGATGATGATGATGATGATGATGAAGAAGAAGATGATGAAGAAGGAGAAGAAGAGGATGATGATGAAGAAGGAGAAGAAGAAGAAGGATGAAAAATAAGAGGAATTCCAGTCTGGCAAAAAGTGTCCCTGCAGAGAGCTCTGCTATTTCTTTGACAGTTCCTTGACATTTACAGAGGTTGCAACATTGTATCTATTTGTTTCCGAATAAAAACATCTGTATCCTAAATGGATACAAATAGATACATTGTTGCAACCTCTGTAAATGTCAAGGAACTGTCAAAGAAATAGCAGAGCTCTCTGCAGGGACACTTTTTGCCGGCTGTAGACGGGATGAAAATCGGCTGTTTTTTCTCCCCGTCTATGGCCTGCATAAGTCCTGTAAGTTGTGAGGTGGGGCCTCCATGGATCAGACTTGTTTTTCCAGCAAATCCCACAGATGCTCTATTGGATTGAGATCTGGAGAATGTGGAGACCAAATCAACACCTCCAACGCGTTGTGTTCCTCACACCATTCTTGAACCATTCTTGCAGTGTGGCAGGGCACATTATCCTGCTGAAAGAGGTCACTGCCAGCAGGGAATACTGTTTCCATGAAGGGGTGTACTCGGTCAGCAACAGTGTTTAAGTAGATGATACGTGTCAAGTAGGTGGTGACGTGTACATCCACATGGATGGCAGGAGCCAAGGTTTCCCAGCAGAACATTGCCCAAAGCATCACACTGCATCTGCCAGCTTGTCTTCTTCCCATACCGCATCTCTTCCCCAGGTACGTGACGTACACAAACCCAGCCATCCACATGATGTAAAAGAGGACATCATTCCTCAGACCGGGCCACCTTCTTCCATTGCTCCGTGGTCCAGTTCTGATGCTCATGTGCCCATTGTAGGCACTTTTGGCTATGGACACGGGTAAGCATGGGCACCCTGACCGGTCTGCAGCTACATAGCCCCATACACAACAAACTGCAATGCTCTGCATGTTCTGACACCTTTCCGACACCAGCATTCATGTTTTCAGCATTTTGAGTTCCAGTAGCTCTTCTATTGGATCAGACTACACAGGCCAGCCTCCGCTCCCCACCTCCATCAATGAGCCTTCGATCCCCCCACCTCCATCAATAAGCCTTCGCTCCCCACCTCCATCAATGAGCCTTCCCCCCTCCACCTCCATCAATGAGCCTTCACTCCCCATGTCCATCAATGAGTCTTGGACACTCATGACCCTGTCCCCAGTTGGCCTGTTCTCCTTCCTTAGCCCACATTTGGTCGGTCCTGACCACTGCAGACCGGGAACATCCCACAAAAGCTGCAGTTTTGGAGTCGCTCTGACCCAGTCATCTAGCCATTACAATTTAGTCCTTGTCAAAGTCCCTCCTTACACTTGTCCATTTTGTCTGCTTTCAACACATCAAATTCAAGGACAACATTGGAAACCCCAGCAGATCAGCAGTTTTGGAAATACTCAGACCAGCCCTTCTGGCACCAAAAACCATGCCATGTTCAAAGTCACTTAAATCTCCTTTCTTCCCCATTCTAGAAACAAAGGAACAGCAACACAGGATCTCCGTCAGCAATACATGTAATTTTATTGAACAATTAAAAAATAGTACGCTCACGTGTAAGGTTCTAGACCAACAACTCTGATCCAGATCTCAACATAGAAACAATTCCAAGTGTGTATAATGAAGGACCATTCAAAAACCCTCGGCCGGCATATCGAAGGAGTGAGTTTGACAGCTATAAAACTCCGCTAATGGCTGACATGACAAGGAAGGTGTGTCCTTTTAAACGCATTACCGCCCCCTCCTTGTCCTCCCTCTTCCTCCTTCCTACAATGTATGGAGATCCACCAGGCAGTGTCAGCGGTGGCTGCCAATAGCGGAGTTTGACAGCTGTGAAACACACTCCCTCGATATGCCGGCCGAGGGTTTCTGAATGGTCCTTCTCTATACACACTTGGAATTGTTTCTATGTTGAGATCTGGATCAGAGCTGTTGGTCTTGACCTCTACACGTAAGCGTACTATTTTCTAATCGTTCAATAAAATGACATGTATTGCTGACAGAGATCCCACGCTGCTGTTCCTTTGTTTCTTCAAGCTAATTTTGGATCTTCCCGGGTCTATTGGCAGCTGCAGGATCCTTTGGCAATCTTCATTCTAAGATTCGCTCCCCCTCATCCCTGCAGTCAATTGAACATTGAAACTTGAAAGCTGGGACCTGTTCTGCGCTAGATGGGTTTGTGATTTGTTTTTTCTTCCCCATTCTCTTGCTCGGTTTGAACCTCAGCAAGTCGTCTTCACCACGTCTAAATGCATTGAGTTGCTGCCATGTGACTGGCTGATTAGCAATTTGTGTTAGCAAGCAATTCAACAGGTGGACCTAATAAAGTGGCTGGTGAGTGTATATCTATGCCAGCGGTGTCAAACTGGCGGCCCTCCAGCTGTACAGTACAGATCTCCACCAACGGCCCCAATACCTTCCAGTACAGATCTCCACCAACAACCCTAATACCTCCCAGTACAGATCTCCACCAACAACCCCAATACCTTCCAGTACAGATCTCCACCAACAGCCCCAATACCTCTCAGTACAGATCTCCACCAACAGCCCCTATCCCCCCAGTACAGATCTCCACTAACAACCCCAATACCTCCCAGTACAGATCTTCACCAACAGCCCAATACCTCCCAGTACAGATCTCCACCAACAGCCCCAATACCTCCCAGTACAAATCTTCACCAACAGCCCCAATACCTCCCAGTACAGATCTCCACTAACAGCCCCAATCCCCCCAGTACAGATCTCCACCAACAGCCCCAATACCTCCCAGTACAGATCTCCACCAACAGCCCCAATACCGCCCAGTACAGATCTCCACCAACAGCCCCAATTCCCCCCCAGTACAGATCTCCACCAACAGCCCCAATACCTCCCAGTACAGACCTCCACCAACAGCCCCAATCCCCCCAGTACAGATCTCCACCAACAACCCCAATACCTCCCAGTACAGATCTCCACCAACAGCCCCAATACCTCCCAGTACAGATCTCCACCAACAGCCCCAATACCTCCCAGTACAGATCCTCACCAACAGCCCCAATACCTCCCAGTACAGATCTCCACCAACAGCCCCAATACCTCCCAGTACAGATCTCCACCAACAGCCCCAATACCTCCCAGTACAGATCTCCACCAACAGCCCCAATACCTCCCAGTGCAGATCTCCACCAACAGCCCCAATACCTCCCAGTACAGATCTCCACCAACAACCCCAATACCTCCCAGTACAGATCTCCACCAACAGCCCCAATACCTCCTAGTACAGATCTCCACCAACAACCCCAATACCTTCCAGTACAGATCTCCACCAACAGCCCCAATACCTCCCAGTACAGATCTCCACCAACAGCCCCAATACCTCCCAGTACAGATCTCCACCAACAGCCCCAATCCCCCCAGTACAGATCTCCACCAACAACCCCAATACCTCCCAGTACAGATCTCCACCAACAGCCCCAATACCTCCCAGTACAGATCTCCACCAACAGCCCCAATACCTCCCAGTACAGATCCTCACCAACAACCCCAATACCTCCCAGTACAGATCTCCACCAACAGCCCCAATACCTCCCAGTACAGATCTCCACCAACAGCCCCAATACCTCCCAGTACAGATCTCCACCAACAGCCCCAATACCTCCCAGTACAGATCCTCACCAACAACCCCAATACCTCCCAGTACAGATCTCCACCAACAGCCCCAATACCTCCCAGTACAGATCCTCACCAACAGCCCCAATACCTCCCAGTACAGATCTCCACCAACAGCCCCAATACCTCCCAGTACAGATCTCCACCAACAGCCCCAATACCTCCCAGTACAGATCTCCATCAACAGCCCCAATACCTCCCAGTATAGATCTCCACCAACAACCCCAATACCTCCCAGTACAGATCTCCACCAACAGCCCCAATACCTCCCAGTACAGATCTCCACCAACAACCCCAATACCTTCCAGTACAGATCTCCACCAACAGCCCCAATACCTCCCAGTACAGATCTCCACCAACAGCCCCAATACCTCCCAGTACAGATCTCCACCAACAGCCCCAATACCTCCCAGTACAGAGTACGATTCCTAATTCTCGTTAGCCATGAGGATTTTGTCACACGCTCTGCATTATGATCAGAAAATACCCCCCAAATATCATATAACAGGCACAGCGCTCAACAGATCAATAGAGATGTCAGCTGAGATGCTCTTTCTCTATTCTGAGCCATATTTCCAGTCAAAATAATAAAACAGGATTTAAAATAATATCAGATAACCATAAACTGACAGCCCGCGGTGTGAAAGTGTCAAAGCAATTTGCTTCAGCTGGGGCAGTCTGTAAAAGGAGAGTAAATTATAGGGAAGGAGATTGTGCTAAAGGGCAACTCTAGCTAAATAGCCGAATGCACATTTTTTTTTACTAATTAAACCCGTTTACGCAGAAAAAGTTACTTAGTGAATGCTAATATGAGCTAGCGTGTCGTGTAGGAATGTAAATTAATACTTAAAGTGTATCTCAGTGGGAAACCTAACAAATCTGGCACCCACATAAAAATTCAGTTGTAGTGATAGAGTGCTGCTGATGCGGCCAATTTGCACTAACAGTGGGAGGGGCTTAAAGGGATTGCAAAGGATCCAACCTTTTTTAAAATAACAAACATGTTATACTTATCGGCTCTGTGTAATGGATTTGCACCAGAGCAGTCCCGATCCTTGTTTACTCGGGTTCCCTGCTTGAGCTCCTGGCTCCTCCCCACCAATGAGTACCCCCCCGTAGCAAACCGCTTGCTATGTGGGCACTTGTGCATGCTCCCACACTGGCTATGTGTGTCCATTGCAGGGGCCAATGGTGTAGTCAGGAATGGATAATGCACAGAGTGTAGGGGTCAGAGTGCTTAATGAACAGAGCGCACTTCAAAATTCAATCAAAAAATCCTTCCCAGTACAGATCTCCACCAACAGCCCCAATCCCCCCAGTACAGATCTCCACCAACAGCCCCAATACCTCCCAGTACAGATCTCCATCAACAGCCCCAATCCCCCCAGTACAGATCTCCACCAACAGCCCCAATACCTCCCAGTACAGATCTCCACCAACAGCCCCAATACCTCCCAGTACAGATCTCCACCAACAGCCCCAATACCTCCCAGTACAGATCTCCACCAACAGCCCCAATCCCCCCAGTACAGATCCCCACCAACAGCCTTAATCCCCCCAATACATATCCCCACCAACAGTCCCAATCCCCCTCCAGTACAGATCCCTACCAACAGCCCCAATTCCCCCCAGTACAGATCTCTACCAACAGCCACAATCCCCTCCCTCCAGTACAGATCTCCACCAACAGCCCCAATCCCCTCCCTCCAGTACAGTTCTTCACCAACAGCCCCAATCTCCCCCCCAGTACAATTCTCCACCAACAGCCCCAATCCCCCCCAGTACAGATCTCCATAAACAGCCACAATCCCTCCCAGTACAAATCTCTGCCAATAGCCTCAACCCCTCCCAGTACAGATCCTCACCAACGGCCTCAATCCCCCCCTTACAGATTCCCACCAACAGTACCAATTCCCCCATTACAGATCTCCACCAACAGCCCCAATCCCCCCCAGTACAGTTTTCCACCAACAGCCCCAATCCCTCCTTTCCCCCCTGTACAGTTCACCACCAACAGCCCCAATCCCCCCCCCCCCCCGTTACAGATCTCCACTAACAGGCCTCCCCCCAGTTCAGATTCCACCACCAGCCCCAATCCCCACCCCCAGTACCGAACTCCACCAACAGTCCCTATCCCTCAACCCCCCCCCCCCTCAAGTACAGGCTTCCATTAGTTTTCTTTTTTCCTTCTATTTTCATCTGGTGATCCAGTCAGTAAGTTTGTTGTTTTTCAAAAGCACAAACTCTCCTACAGATGTATCAGTCACAGGGATGAGACAAACCATTTACTACTGACAGGGGAGCTTACAATGATCAGCTTTTATTTATTGATGTAAAACCTTTATCCCAAAGGGAGAGCACTGTTTGCTGTAACTGTTTATAAAGTGTGAGCTGGAGTTTGGCTTCAATTTGTTAGGGCGGGGGTGTCAAACTGGCGGCCCTCCAGCTGTTGCAAAACTTCAAGTCCCATCATGCCTCGGTCTTTTGGGAGTCATGCTTGTAACTGTCAATCTTGCAATGCCTCATGGGACTTGTAGTTTGGCAACAGCCGGAGGGCCGCCAGTTTTACACTCGTGTGTTAGAGTATCTAAATCTGCTAGTCCATCTAACTCTCACCTCCCCCCCCAGACTGACAATGCTGCTGTCCAAAGGTGCCCCACTGTGCTCCTTCCTCCAGATTGGGGGAGCTCTAATACAGGAGGTATGTTACTGGCCAGATCACCAGGCGAAAACAGAGGGGGGGGGGAGCCTAAAAAAAAGAAAACTAATGCAGCTGTTGCATCTAATGATTGGTGAGCTGCAATATAGGATGTTTTTGGTTTTTTAATGCCGTTTGAAGTTTTTGGGATTGTGCTTGAAGATAGTTTGACTACTTTTCGTAGATAAGCTGAGCCCACAGATGTAATTATAATAATTGACACATCTACAAAAACGAAATTGTAATTAATTATAATCATAATTAATTAACAACAAAAATTAAAAAGCTACGTTTATATCGTCGTTTTTGATAGATTTTAATACAACACGGATTTTATTTTAATTGTAAAAGGAATTTCCCTTTATATTTAATATTTCCCGGGAAAATTCACAATTGTCATTAAAGTAGAACTAAACCCAATCATCAAAAATCTCCTATAAGCCGGAGCATCCGAATGTAATTAAAAGTTGTCAGTCTTTTTAAATGTACGCGGGGGGGGGGGGGGGATTTTACTAAACCTGGTGCAGCTCTACATAGAAACCAATCAGCTTCCAGGTTTTATTGTCAAAGCTCCATTGAACAAGCTGATGTTAAAAGTTGATTGGCTGCCATGTACAGTTTTATTAAGGCTAGGCTCACATCTATGCAGGTTGCGGTTGATGCACTTTTTTGGTGCATTTTGCGTTTTTGAACATGCATTTTTGCTGTGTTTTTTTCCCCTAATAGAAAAGTATAACAGATCTGTTCATGTAGTGCGACTTTGCTGTGACTTTGATGCAACTTTACACTCTCTGGCACTCAAGTAGCATCAAAATTGCATCATATAGTACAGGGACCTTTATGTGACCAAAGACCGATGTTAGGGTTAGAGTTAGGGTGAGGATTAGGTAGGGTGAAGGTTAGAGTTAGGGTGAGGATTAGGTAGGGTGAAGGTTAGAGTTAGGGTGAGGATTAGGTAGGGTGAAGGTTAGAGTTAGGGTGAGGATTAGGTAGGGTGAAGGTTAGAGTTAGGGTGAGGATTAGGTAGGGTGAAGGTTAGAGTTAGGGTGAGGATTAGAGTTAGGGTGAGGGTTAGGGTGAGGGTTAGAGTTAGGGTTAGAGTTAGGGTGAGGATTAGAGTTAGGGTGAGGATTAGAATTAGGGTTAGAGTTAGGGTGAGGGTGAGGGTTAGAGTTAGGGTGAGGGTTAGAGTTAGGCTGAGGGTTAGAGTTAGGGTTAGAGTTAGGGTAAGGGTGAGGGTTAGAGTTAGGGTGAGGGTTAGGGTGAGGATGAGGGTTAGAGGTAAAGTTAGGGTGAGAGTTAGGGTAAGGGTGAGGGTTAGAGTTAGGGTGAGGGTTAGGGTGAGGGTTAGAGGTAAAGTTAGGGTGAGAGTTAGGGTTAGAGTTAGAGTTAGAGTTAGGGTTAGATTTATAGGCAGAGTTAAGTGCTAGGGTTAAAGTTAGGGATAGGGTTCGAATTAGGGTGAGGGTTAGGGTTAGAGTTAAGCACTAGGGTTAGAGTTAGGGTTAGAACTAGAGTGAGGGTTAGAGTTAAGTGCTAAGGTTAGAGGTAGAGTTAGGGTTAGGGTTACGGTTAGAACTAGGGTGAGGGCTAGAGGTAGGGATAGAGGTAGAGTTAGGGTGAGGGTTAGTGGTAGAGTTAGGGTGAGGGTTAGAGGTAGATTTAGAGTGAAGGTTAGGATTAGAGTTAAAGTCAGGGTTAGGGTTAGAGGTTAAGGTTAGAGGTAGAGTTAGGGTGAGAGTTAGAGGTAGAGTTAAGCGCGATGGTTAGAGTTATGGTTAGAACTAGGGTGAGGGTTAGGGTTAGAGTTAGGGTGAGGGTTAGCGTTAAGCACTAGGATTAGAGTTAGGGTTAGAGTTAGGGTGAGGGTTTGAGTTAGCGTTATGGTTAGAGGCAGAGGTGGAGTTAGGGTTAGAGGGAGAATTATGGTTGGAGTTAAGTGCTTGGGTTAGAGGTAGAGTTAGAACTAGGGTGAGGATTAGGGTTAGAGTTATGCTTACATTTAGGCTTAGAGGTATAGTTATAGTTAGAGGGTTAGGGTTAGAGGCAGAGGTGGAGTTAGGATGAGGGTTAGAGGTAGAGGTGGAGTTAGGGTTAGGGTTAGAGGTGGAGTTAGGGTTAGAGGTGGGGTTAGGGTTAGAGGTGGAGTTAGGGTTAGAGTTATGCACTTGGGTTAGAATTAGGGTGAGGATTAGGGTGAGGATTAGGGTTAGAGTTTGGGTGAGGGTTAGCGGTAATCATTAGGGCTAGTGTTAATTGTTAGGGTTTCACCCCTAACAATTACTGTTAGCCCCTAACTCTAACACTAACATTTAACCCTAAGATTTAACCATAGCCCATAACTAGAGATGAGCGAATCGAACTTGGCGAAGTGGAATTCGTTTCGAATATTAGGAAAAATTCGATTCGCACCGAATCCGAATTTTAGCAAACTTCGGACGCACAAATCGAATTTTCCCTGATCAGCCGGCAAAAAGTGTCACTGCAGAGAGCTCCGCTATTTCTGACATTTCTCTGACAGTTCCTTCACATTTACAGCGGTTGAAACATTGTATCTATTTGTTTCCATTTAGGATACAGATGTTTTTATTCGGAAATAAATAGATACAATGTTTCAACCGCTGTAAATGTGAAGGAACTGTCAGAGAAATGTCAGAAATAGCGGAGCTCTCTGCAGATACACTTTTTGCTGTACTGGAATTCTTCTTCTTTTCATTCTTCTTCTTCTTTTCATTCTTCTTCTTCTTCTTTTCATTCTTCTTCTTTTCATTCTTCTTCTTCTTCTTTTCATTCTTCTTTTCATTCTTCTTCTTCTTCTTTTCATTCTTATTCTTCTTCTTTTCATTCTTCTTTTCATTCTTCTTCTGCTTCTTTTCATTCTTCTTCTTCTTCTTTTCATTCTTCTTTTCATTCTTCTTTTCATTCTTCTTCTTCTTCTTTTCATTCTTCTTCTTCTTCTTTTCATTCTTCTTCTTCTTCTTTTCATTCTTCTTTTCATTCTTCTTCTTCTTCTTCTTTTCATTCTTCTCATTCTTCTTTTCATTCTTCTTCTTTTCATTCTTCTTCTTCTTCTTTTCATTCTTCTTTTCATTCTTCTTCTTCTTCTTTTCATTCTTCTTCTTCTTTTCATTCTTCTTTTCATTCTTCTTCTTCTTCTTTTCATTCTTCTTCTTCTTCTTTTCATTCTTCTTTTCATTCTTCTTCTTCTTCTTTTCATTCTTCTTTTCATTCTACTTCTTCTTCTTTTCATTCTTCTTCTTCTTCTTTTCATTCTTCTTTTCATTCTTCTCATTCTTCTTTTCATTCTTCTTTTCATTCTTCTTTTCATTCTTCTTTTCATTCTTCTTCTTCTTCTTTCATTCTTCTTCTTCTTATCATTCTTCTTCTTCTTCTTTTCATTCTTCTTTTCATTCTTCTTCCTCTTCTTTTCATTCTTCTTCTTCTTCTTTTCATTCTTCTTTTCATTCTTCTTCTTTTTCTTTTCATTCTTCTTCTTCTTCTTTTCATTCTTCTTTTCATTCTTCTTCTCATTCTTCTTCTTCTTCTTTTCATTCTTCTTCTTCTTCTTTTCATTCTTCTTTTCATTCTTCTTCTTCTTCTTTTCATTCTTCTTCTTCTTCTTTTCATTCTTCTTCTTCTTCTTCGTCGTGCCCCGTGACTGCCCAAATGAGTGAAGTGTGCGGTGATTCTAAGATCGACGGCACTCATCTGCATGTCATACTGACTGACAGTATTATTTCTCTTCCCCAGCAGACTCCAAGGGCATTTAAATTAAAGGTACAGTGTTCTGCACTAATATAAAGGCTCTCTGAAGCCTAGAAACCCTTTTAATAAGTTAAATTCGCAGCGAATAAATTCGCATCGAATCGAATTTATTCCGCAAATTCGGCGAATCAGCCGAATCGAATTTTTGAATAATTCGCTCATCTCTACCCATAACCCTAACATGCAATTTTGGTCACATAAAGGTCCCTGCACTACTTTGATGCTACTTGAGTGCCGGAGAGTGTAAAGTTGCAGCAAAGCAGGATCAAAGGCGCTCTACATGAACAGAACTGTCACACTTTTCTATTAGCAAAAAAAACATGCAAAACCCGGCAAAAATGCGGCAAAAACAAATTATCATTTTTGGTGCGAGTCAATTGAAGTCTTTTATGTGCAAAACACAATCTGCTGCGGGACAAAAAATGTTCCTGATCATTTCCAAATAAAATGCATCGGCTCAAAACACATAGATGTGAGGTAGTTCCATAAATGTGAACCTAGGAGGTGTGAACCCCAAGAGTACCTGGCGATCCTACCAGGAAGACCTATTCAGACACTTCCTGTTATAAGGTGACATCTGTCTCCCAATCGTGATCCTGTGTTGTCACCCCATGCTATGCTCTGCTGGTGATTACAGACAGCTGTGCCACAACACATTGCACAGACATGGTCCACCATTACCTCTATCAGGGAGCCGGTCCAGATCGATGTTGAGCAGCCAAATGCTGGAAGCGAGTGCATGTAGACAGGAAGTGCCTGAAAGAGGCTGGAGGAGATCAGCGGAACAGAGATACAAAAAAAAGCAAATTAATGTCACACACCTCCGAGTGTGGATCTCTTTTCAGAGGAGCACTTGTAAACGAACCCTTATAGCAACACCACCATCACCCATAGGAACCAATCAGAGCTTCGCTTCCCTTTTATAAGGTTCACAGAACTGTCTAAAGAGCCACACAGTAACAAAACCCAATAAATCTTCTATTCTTTATTTGAATGTATCAAGGAAAAAAAAAGGCCGGGATGGAATTGTACTTTAAGTGGAAAGATAATAACCGTTACAGACTAACAGTCCTAAGTGAAGCATCGGGGAAATCTGTCAATATAGCTATTTTCTGCAGCAGTGACCACCACATGTCTTGGAGCCTATAGAGCTGAACCCAACACATCGCTCCTGTCACATGATCCATTCAGTTCCCATTTATTGATACCTTATGCTCTTCAGTAACGCTCCATCTTCTGTGTGTCTCACGACATCCTCAGTATTCTTCCAATGTTCCCTTTCAGCGTTTAATACTTGATTACATCCGACTTCTATACAGCCATGACTAGAGATGAGCGAATCGAACCTGGCGAAGTGGAATTCGTTTCGAATATTAGGAAAAATTTGATTTTCGTCGAATCCGAATATTAGCAAACTTCGGATGCGCGAATCAAATTTTCCCTGATCGGCCGATTTTCATCCCTTCTACAGCCGGCAAAAAGTGTCCCTGCAGAGAGCTCCGCTATTTCTGACAGTTCTCTGACAGTTCCTTCACATTTACAGCGGTTGAAACATTGTATCTATTTGTTTCCATTTAGGATACAGATGGTTTTATTCGGAAACAAATAGATACAATGTTTCAACCGCTGTAAATGTGAAGGAACTGTCAGAGAACTGTCAGAAATAGCGGAGCTCTCTGCAGGGACACTTTTTGCTGCACTGGAATTCTTCTTCATCCTCATCCTACTTCTTCTTCTTCTTCTTCTTCTTCATCCTCATCCTACTTCTTCTTCTTCTTCTTCTTCTTCTTCTTCGTCCTCATCCTTCTTCTTCTTCTTCTTCTTCATCCTTATCCTACTTCTTCTTCTTCTTCTTCATCCTCATCCTACTTCTTCCTCTTCTTCTTCCTCATCCTACTTCTTCTTCTTCATCCTCATCCTACCTCTTCTTCTTCTTCTTCATCCTCATCCTACTTCTTCTTCTTCTTCTTCTTCTTCTTCTTCATCATCCTCATCCTACTTCTTCTTCTTCTTCTTCTTCATCCTCATCCTACTTCTTCTTCTTCTTCTTCATCCTCATCCTACTTCTTCTTCTTCTTCTTCATCCTCATCCTACTTCTTCTTCTTCTTCTTCTTCTTCTTCTTCCTCATCCTACTTCTTCTTCTTCTTCATCCTCATCCTACTTCTTCTTCTTCTTCTTCTTCATCCTCATCCTACTTCTTCTTCTTCTTCATCCTCATCCTACTTCTTTTTCTTCTTCTTCATCCTCATCCTACTTCTTCTTCTTCTTCATCCTCATCCTACTTCTTCTTCGTCTTCTTCCTCTTCTTCTTCATCCTCATCCTACTTCTTCTTCTTCTTCTTCTTCTTCATCCTCATCCTACTTCTTCTTCTTCTTCTTCTTCTTCATCATCCTCATCCTACTTCTTCTTCTTCTTCTTCATCCTCATCCTACTTCTTCTTCATCCTCATCCTTCTTCTTCTTCTTCTTCATCCTCATCCTACTTCTTCTTCTTCTTCATCATCCTCATCCTACTACAGTGTTCTGCACTAATATAAAGGCTCTCTGAAGCCTAGAAACCCTTTTTATAAGTTAAATTCGCAGCGAATAAATTCGCATCAAATCGAATTTATTCCACAAATTCGGCGAATCAGCCGAATCGAATTTTTGAATAATTCGCTCATCTCTAGTCATGACAGCCACCTAGACCAGCCTTTCCCAGCCTTTTCAACAGAGAGGAACCCTAGAAATAACTTTCCGGTCTCAGGGAACCCCTACTGATAATGACTATATCTACAACACATGGTTCATTAGTCTGATGATCAATGGGAAGAATGTCCCTTACATTGGTGGTCAGTGGGAAGAATGTCCCTTACATTGGTGGTCAGTGGGAAGAATGTCCCTTACATTGGGGGTCAGTGGGAAGAATGTCCCTTACATTGGGGGTCAGTGGGAAGAATGTCCTTACATTGGGGGTCAGTGAGAAGAATGTCCCTTACATTGGTGGTCAGTGGGAAGAATGTTCCTTACATTGGTAGTCAGTGGGAAGAATGTTGGGGGTCAGTGGGAAGAATGTCCCTTACATTGGTGATCAGTGGGAAGAATGTTCCTTACATTGGTGATCAGTGGGAAGAATGTCCCTTACATTGGGGGTCAGTGGGAAGAATGTCCCTTACATTGGTGGTCAGTGTGAAGAATGTCCCTTACATTGGTGGTCAGTGAGAAGAATGTCCCTTACATTGGGGGTCAGTGGGAAGAATGTCCCTTACATTGGTGGTCAGTGTGAAGAATGTCCCTTACATTGGTGGTCAGTGAGAAGAATGTCCCTTACATTGGGGGTCAGTGGGAAGAATGTCCCTTACATTGGTGATCAGTGGGAAGAATGTCCCTTACATTGGGGGTCAGTGGGAAGAATGTCCCTTACATTGGTGGTCAGTGGGAAGAATGTCCCTTACATTGGTGGTCAGTGGGAAGAATGTCCCTTACATTGGTGGTCAGTGGGAAGAATGTCCCTTACATTGGTGGTCAGTGGGAAGAATGTTCCTTACATTGGTAGTCAGTGGGAAGAATGTCCCTTACATTGGTGGTCAGTGGGAAGAATGCCCCTTACATTGGGGGTCAGTGGGAGGAATGCTCCTTACATTGGTGGTCAGTGGGAAGAATGTCCCTTACATTGGGGGTCAGTGAGAAGAATGTCCCTTACATTGGGGGTCAGTGGGAAGAATGCTCCTTACATTGGTGATCAGTGGGAAGAATGTCCCTTACATTGGTGATCAGTGGGAAGAATGTCCCTTACATTGGGGGTCAGTGGGAAGAATGTCCCTTACATTGGTGATCAGTGGGAAGAATGCTCCTTACATTGGTGATCAGTGGGAGGAATGCTCCTTACATTGGTGGTCAGTGGGAAGAATGTCCCTTACATTGGGGGTCAGTGAGAAGAATGTCCCTTACATTGGGGGTCAGTGGGAAGAATGCTCCTTACATTGGTGATCAGTGGGAAGAATGTCCCTTACGTTAGTGGTCAGTGGTAAGAATGTCCCTTACATTGGTGGTCAGTGGGAAGAATGTCCCTTACATTGGGGGTCAGTGGGAAGAATGTCCCTTACATTGGGGATCAGTGGGAAGAATGTCCCTTACATTGGTGATCAGTGGGAAGAATGTCCCTTACATTGGGGATCAGTGGGAAGAATGTCCCTTACATTGGTGATCAGTGGGAAGAATGTCCCTTACATTGGTGGTCAGTGGGAGGAATGCTCCTTACATTGGTGGTCAGTGGGAAGAATGTCCCTTACATTGGGGGTCAGTGAGAAGAATGTCCCTTACATTGGGGGTCAGTGGGAAGAATGCTCCTTACATTGGTGATCAGTGGGAAGAATGTCCCTTACGTTAGTGGTCAGTGGTAAGAATGTCCCTTACATTGGTGGTCAGTGGGAAGAATGTCCCTTACATTGGGGGTCAGTGGGAAGAATGTCCCTTACATTGGTGGTCAGGGGGAAGAATGTCCCTTACATTGGTGGTCAGTGCGAAGAATGTCCCGTACATTGGGGATCAGTGGGAAGAATGTCCCTTACATTGGGGATCAGTGGGAAGAATGTCCCTTACATTGGGGGTCAGTGGGAAGAATGTCCCTTACATTGGAGGTCGGTGGGAAGAATGTCCCTTACATTGGAGGTCGGTGGGAAGAATGTCCCTTACATTGGAGGTCGGTGGGAAGAATGTCCCTTACATTGGAGGTCGGTGGGAAGAATGTCCCTTACATTGGGGGTCAGTGGGAAGAATGTCCCTTACATTGGTGATCAGTGGGAAGAATGTCCCTTACATTGGGGGTCAGTGGGAAGAATGTCCCTTACATTGGTGGTCAGTGGGAAGAATGTCCCTTACATTGGTGGTCAGTGGGAAGAATGTCCCTTACATTGGTGGTCAGTGGGAAGAATGTCCCTTACATTGGTGGTCAGTGGGAAGAATGTCCCTTATGATTGTGGTCATTGGGAAGAATTCCCTCCTTACAGGTAGTTAATAGGATCAATGGTGTCAGTGAGATTTTATCTGAGGGGCAGAAATTGCTCATTGATCAAGGAACCCCTAGCAATCTCTGGAGGAACCTTAGGGAACCCTGGTTGAGAAGCCCTGGCCTAGACTATACCAGGGTCTAATACTAGACAAGAATTATACCACCACCATCGCCCGGGGAACCCCGTTAGACCTTCGCTTTCTTTTTACAATGTTCACAAAATTGTCCAAAGAGCAAGCAAAGCTGGAAGGTTAAATCAAAAAACTATTGAAAACATTTCCCCAAGAATTCCATGTGCTATGCAAGAAGCATACTGTATAGTGTGTAACGTATTTATTATACTGAGGACTAGAAAATACATATTTTAAAATATATCTTTAATTGGGAAAAAAACATTGCGAATGATTATTTTATTTATACCACTTGCAGCCAGCAGGGGACACACTTAAGGCTGTTTTCAATCTTCCACTTGAGTAGTTTACTGTTTTTTTGTGAATAGCCTGTAATTTGATCTGATTTAGAGCTATCCACCACAAACTCAACGAGGAAGAGTGCAATCCCTCCCCTCTGCTACAGCATATGGATTTTCAAGAAGAGAGAGGTGGTTGAAAAGTGAGATGACAGTGCTGGGCTTTCTAATTAGGATGCTTTTGTCAGATTTAATTGCTACCTGTCTCCTTGTTAGGGAGATTTTTCACTGTAAGAGTTTTGGTAATCAGGCAAATAATCAGGCAGGTAGTGATTGTAACTTACTTTTTTTTAAAAAATGAAGATCCAAGGGTTCACAGTTTTCAGTTCATAAGAGCCGCTCAGGCCTAATGGAGGACCCACCCAATGATGCAGCTAAGGAAGTAAAGGAAGAACCCAAACTCACTCATCAGTTCATGAGTGGTGATCAGGCCTAATGGAGGACCCACCCAATGATTCAGCTAAGGAAGTAAAGGAAGAACCCAAACTCTCTCATCAGTTCATGAGTGGTGATCAGTCCTCATGGAAGAACCACCCAATTATGCTGCTAAGGAAGTAGAAGAAGAACCCAAACTTGCATTCAAACTGCAGGAAAAAAATGTATGTATAAGGAGTTTTTCAAAAATGATGATCCAAGGGTGGCTTTACTGGTAGTGGTGAGAGTAGAGGAAGAACTTGTGAAGTAATTGAACTTGAATATAGACTACAGGAAACGTATGTACAGGCTATTTTTTAAAAATGAAGATCCAAGGGTTCACAGTATTCAGTTCATGAGAGGACTCACCCAATGATGCAGCTAAGGAAGTAAAGGAAGAACCCAAACTCACTCATCAGTTCATGGGTGGCGTTCAGCCCTCATCGAAGAACCACCCAATGATTCTGCTAAGGAAGTAGAAGAAGAACCAAAACTTTCATATAGTCTGCAGGAAAAAATGTATGTAGAGTATAAGGTGTTTTTCAAAAATGAAGATCCAAGGGTTCACAGAATTCAGTTCATGAGAGCCATTCAGTCCTCAAAGAGGAACCTAAGGAAGAAACACCCAATGATGCTGCTAAGGACATAGAGCAAGAACCCAAACCCACTCATCAGTTGATGAGTGCTGTTTAGTCCTCATGGAAGAACCACCTAATGATGCTGCTAAGGAAGTAAAGGAAGCACTCATGAAGTCACTGAACTTGAATATAGACTACAGGAAACATATTATATGTATAGGCTGTTTTTCAAACATGAAGATCCAGGGGTTCACAGTATTCAGTTCATGAGATCTGATCAGTCCTCAAGGAGGACCCACCCAATGATGCAGCTTAGGAAGTA
This sequence comes from Staurois parvus, assembly GCF_062004578.1. Classification (NCBI taxonomy): domain Eukaryota; kingdom Metazoa; phylum Chordata; class Amphibia; order Anura; family Ranidae; genus Staurois; species Staurois parvus. Next base: position 863,466 of record NW_028318280.1, read on the forward strand.
AAGCAAGAACCCAAACTCACTCATCTGTTCATGAGTGGCGATCAGTCCTCGTGGAAGAACCACCCAATGATGCTACTAAGGAAGTAGACAAAGAACGTGAACTTGCATACAGACTGCAGGAAAAAATGTATGTATAAGGAGTTTTTCAAAAATGATGATCCAAGGGTGGCTTTACTGGTAGTGGTGAGAGTAGAGGAAGAACTCATGAAGTCACTGAACTTGAATATAGACTACAGGAAACATATTGTATGTACAGGCTATTTTTCAAAAATTAAGATCCAAGGGTTCCCAGTATTCAGTTCATGAGAGCCGATCATTCCTCAAGGAGGACCCACCCAATGATGCAGCTAATGAAGTAAAAGAAGAACCCAGAGTCACTCATCAGTTCAAGAGTGGCGTTCAGTCCTCCTGGAAGAACCACCCAATGATGCTGCTAAGGAAGTAGAAGAAGAACACAAACTTGCATATAGACTGGAGGAAAAAATGTATGTAGAGTATAAGGTGTTTTTCAAAAATGAAGATCCAAGGGTTCACATTATTCAGTTCATGAGAGCCATTCAGTCCTCAAAGAGGAACCTAAGGAAGAAACACCCAATGATGCTGCTAAGGATGTAGAGCAAGAACCCAAACCCACTCATCAATTGATAAGTGCTGTTTAGTCCTCATGGAAGAACCGCCCAACGATGCTGCTAAGAAAGTAAAGGAAGCACTCATGAAGTCACTGAACTTCAATATAGACTACAAGAAACATATTGTATCTATAGGCTGTTTTTCAAACATGAAGATCCAAGGGTTCACAGTATTCAGTTCATGAGAGCCGATCAGTCCTCAAGGAGGACCCACCCAATGATGCAGCTAAGTTAGTAAAGCAAGAAGCCAAACTCATTCATCAGTTCATGAGTGGCATTCAGTCCTCATGGAAGAACCACCCAATGATGCTACTAAGGAAGTAGAAGAAGAACACAAACTTGCATATAGACTGGAGGAAAAAATGTATGTAGAGTATAAGGTGTTTTTCAAAAATGAAGATCCAAGGGTTCACAGTATTCAGTTCATGAGAGCCATTCAGTCCTCAAAGAGGAACCTAAGGAAGAAACACCCAATGATGCTGCTAAGGACATAGAGCAAGAACCCAAACCCACTCATCAGTTGATGAGTGCTGTTTAGTCCTCATGGAAGAACCACCTAATGATGCTGCTAAGGAAGTAAAGGAAGCACTCATGAAGTCACTGAACTTGAATATAGACTACAGGAAACATATTGTACGTATAGGCTGTTTTTCAAACATGAAGATCCAAGGGTTCACAGTATTCAGTTCATGAGATCTGATCAGTCCTCAAGGAGGACCCACCCAATGATGCAGCTTAGGAAGTAAAGCAAGAACCCAAACTCACTCATCTGTTCATGAGTGGCGATCAGTCCTCGTGGAAGAACCACCCAATGATGCTACTAAGGAAGTAGACAAAGAACGCAAACTTGCATACAGACTGCAGGAAAAAATGTATGTATAAGGAGTTTTTCAAAAATGATGATCCAAGGGTGGCTTTACTGGTAGTGGTGAGAGTAGAGGAAGAACTCATGAAGTCACTGAACTTGAATATAGACTACAGGAAACATATTGTATGTATAGGCTATTTTTCAAAAATGAAGATCCAAGGGTTCACAGTATTCAGTTCATGAGAGCCGATCATTCCTCAAGGAGGACCCACCTAATGATGCAGCTAATGAAGTAAAAGAAGAACCCAGAGTCACTCATCAGTTCAAGAGTGGCGTTCAGTCCTCGTGGAAGAACCACCAAATGATGCTGCTAAGGAAGTAGAAGAAGAACACAGACTTGCATATAGACTGCAGGAAAAAATGTATGTACCTTATAAGGTGTTTTTTAAATATGAAGATTCAAGGGTTCACAGTATTCAGTTCTTGAGAGTCATTCAGTCCTCAAAGAGGAACCTAAGGAAGAAACACCCAATGATGCTGCTAAGGATGTAGAGCAAGACCCCAAACCCACTCATCAATTGATAAGTGCTGTTTAGTCCTCATGGAAGAACCGCCCAACGATGCTGCTAAGGAAGTAAAGGAAGCACTCATGAAGTCACTGAACTTCAATATAGACTACAGGAAACATATTGTATCTATAGGCTGTTTTTCAAACATGAAGATCCAAGGGTTCACAGTATTCAGTTCATGAGAGCCGATCAGTCCTCAAGGAGGACCCACCCAATGATGCAGCTAAGTTAGTAAAGCAAGAAGCCAAACTCACTCATCAGTTCATGAGTGGCATTCAGTCCTCATGGAAGAACCACCCAATGATGCTGCTAAGGAAGTAGAAGAAGAACCCAAACTTGCATATAGACTGGAGGAAAAAATGTATGTAGAGTATAAGGTGTTTTTCAAAAATAAAGATTCAATGGTTCACATTATTCAGTTCATGAGAGCCATTCAGTCCTCAAAGAGGAACCTAAGGAAGAAACACCCAATGATGCTGCTAAGGGCGTAAAGGAAGAATCAAAACCCACTCATCAGTTGATAAGTGCTGTTTAGTCCTCATGGAAGAACCGTCCAATGATGCTGCTAAGGAAGTAAAGGAAGCACTCATGAAGTCACTGAACTTGAATATAGACTACAGGAAACATATTGTATGTACAGGCTGTTTTTCAAACATGAAGATCCAGGGGTTCACAGTATTCAGTTCATGAGAGCTGATCAGTCCTCAAGGAGGACCCACCCAATGATGCAGCTTAGGAAGTAAAGGAAGAACCCAAACTCACTCATCAGTTCATGAGTGGCGATCAGTCCTTGTGGAAGAACCACCCAATGATGCTACTAAGGAAGTAGAAGAAGAATCCAAACTTGCATACAGACTGCAGGAAAAAATGTATGTATAAGGAGTTTTTCAAAAATAATGATCCAAGTGTGGCTTTACTGGTAGTGGTGAGAGTAGAGGAAGAACTCATGAAGTCACTGAACTTGAATATAGACTACAGGAAACGTATGTACAGGCTATTTTTCAAAAATGAAGATCCAGGGGTTCACAGTATTCAATTCATGACAGCCTATTAGTCCTCAAGGAGGACCCACCCAATGATGCAGCTAATGAAGTAAAAGAAGAACCCAAACTCGCTCATCAGTTCATGAGTGGTGATCAGTCCTTGTGGAAGAACCACCCAATGATGCTGCTAAGGGAGTAGAAGAAGAACACAAACTTGCATATAGACTGCAGGAAAAAATGTATGTACCTTATAAGGTGTTTTTCAAAAATGAAGATCCAAGGGTTCACATTATTCAGTTCATGAGAGCCATTCAGTCCTCAAAGAGTAACCTAAGGAAGAAACACCCAATGATGCTGCTAAGGACGTAAAGGAAGAATCGAAACCTACTCATCAGTTGATAAGTGCTGTTTAGTCCTCATCGAAGAACCGCCCAATGATGCTGCTAAGGAAGTAAAGGAAGCACTCATGAAGTCACTGAACTTGAATATAGACTACAGGAAACATATTGTACGTATAGGCTGTTTTCCAACCATGAATATCCGAGGGTTCACAGTATTCAGTTCATGAGAGCCGATCAGTCCTCAAGGACGACCCACCCAATGATGCTGCTAAGGAAGTAAAGGAAGAACCCAAACTCACTCATCAGTTCATGAGTGGCGATCAGTCCTTGTGGAAGAACCAGCCAATGATGCTGCTAAGGAAGTAGAAGAAGAATCCAAACTTGCATACAGACTGCAGGAAAAAATTTATGTACAGTATAAGGTGTTTTTAAAAAATTAAGTTCCAAGGGTTCACAGTATTCAGTTCATGAGAGCCATTCAGTCCTCAAAGAGGAACCTAAGGAAGAAACACCAAATGATGCTGCTAAGGACATAGAGCAAGAACCCAAACCCACTCATCAGTTGATGAGTGCTGTTTAGTCCTCATGGAAGAACTGCCCAACGATGCTGCTAAGGAAGTAAAGGAAGCATTCATGAAGTCACTGAACTTGAATATAGACTAAAGGGAAACGTATTGTATGTATAGCCTGTTTTTCAAACATGAAGACCCAAGGGTTCACAGAGAGCTGATCAGTCCTCAAGGAGGTCCCACCCAATGATGCTGCTAAGGAAGTAGGGGAAGAACTCAAACTCACTCATCAGTTCATGAGTGGCATTCAGCCTTGTGGAAGAACCACCCAATGATGCTGCTAAGGACATAGAGCAAGAACCCAAACCCACTCATCAGTTGAAGATGAAGATCCAAGGGTTCACAGTATTCTGTTCATGAGAGCCAATCAGTCCTCAAGGAGGACCCACCCAATGATGTTGCTAAGAAAGTAAGTGAAGAATCCAAACTCACTCATCAGTTGAAGATGAAGTTCCAAGGGTTCACAGTATTCTGTTCATGAGAGCCGATCAGTCCTCAAGGAGGACCCACCCAATGATGTTGCTAAGGAAGTAAGTGAAGAATCCAAACTCACTCATCAGCTGAAGATGAAGATCCAAGGGTTCACAGTATTCAGTTCATGAGAGCCGATCAGTCCTCAAGGAGGACCCACCCAATGATGTTGCTAAGGAAGTAAGTGAAGAATCCAAACTCACTCATCAGTTGAAGATGAAGTTCCAAGGGTTCACAGTATTCTGTTCATGAGAGCCGATCAGTCCTCAAGGAGGACCCACCCAATGATGTTGCTAAGGAAGTAGAGCAAGAACCCAAACCCACTCATCAGTTGAAGATGAAGATCCAAGGGTTCACAGTATTCTGTTCATGAGAGCCGATCAGTCCTCAAGGAGGACCCACCCAATGATGTTGCTAAGGAAGTAAGTGAAGAACCCAAACTCGCTCATCAGTTCATGAGTGGTGTTCAGTCCTTGTGGAAGAACCACCCAATGATGCTGCTAAGGAAGTAGAAGAAGAACCCGAACTTGCATACAAACTGCAGGAAAACATGTATGTATAAGGTGCTACGCCCATGTAAAAAGTTAAAAAAAAAGCTAGATTCTCTTTAAATCATGCCTATATTGGTGTATAAATAATAACATCACCGTATGACAGCTGAAGTACCCAAGCACAACCAACTAGCCGTCTCAACTGAGCGGCACAATGGCCATTACCCACGCGAACAATTTAATGCATGTGATCTTACTTCTAACAGACTTCCGTATAATGGCTCGAGATGGAACTTTGACATTAACGTCGACTTTCATCTCATTACGCTCCTAAAGAACAGCTTTGTTCTTCGTCTCTTTGGCAGTGAAAGTTTTTCTCTGTATGACCATAAAGATTTATCCGGCCAGATATCTGCTTTATGTTTCCCCGACAAATAATCAATAGGGGTTGAGCAGCGTTCTCTAAATCACAATGGAGTATGGCAGGGCTCTTTTTCTTGCCTAGATGTCAGCCTTGGAGTGGTGAAATCTTCCAACCTCATTATTTTTTCCCATCCATCCGCCATTATGAGTAATTATCTCCCCTTTGTCATTAAAGTCATTGGCCCGGCTGAGAACACTTTTTTTTTTTTTAGGATAAAACGCATGCAGCCATCAGCTGTTAAATGACTTTATGAGCTTCAAATCGCATGAATACATTGTGTATTATACCCTAGTTATGCATAATGAGCCCGTTGTTATTTGATTGGCACGGAAAGTGGAACTTTGATCTGGAAAAATTAGTACAGAGCGTGTTGCTAGATTCATCTCAGATACGGTTACCATGTCATGCGCCACAAAATATTTTGTCTCCTCATTTTGGCAAAGATCTGCTTGATGCGTGCTGTTATTTTCCTAAATGGAAGGTCGTTGCGTTTGGCTTGTTTGTGTTTTCTGAAAACCACATTTTTTTTTATTCCATTGCAGGGAGCCACTGAGGTTTCCAAAAACAGTGCTGGAAGCCAAATTCAGGGGTTCACCCAAACAAGTATCATTACAGGCTGTGGATTACAGGAGAATGCTGTTTGCTTGCGCTATCCAGTTGTTTGCTTGTTTTATCCAATTATTTGCTTGTTCTTTCACATTGTTTTCTTGCTCTTTCCAATTGTTTGCTTGTTTTATCCAGTAGCTTTCTTGCTCTATTCAAATGTTTGCTTGTTCTATCCACTTATTTGCTTTTTCTGTCCAATTGTTTTCTTTTTCTTTCCAATTGTTTACTTGTTCTATCCAATTGTTTGCTTGTTCTATCCAATTGTTTGCTTGTTATATCCAGTTGTTTTCTTGCTCTATCCAGTTGTTTGCTTGTTATATCCAGTTGTTTGCTTGTTATATCCAGTTGTTTGCTTGTTCTATCCACTTATTTGCTTTTTCTGTTCAATTGTTTGCTTGTTCTATCCAATTGTTTGCTTGTTCTCTCTGCTGGTTTGCTTGTTCTATCCAATTGTTTGCTTGTTCTCTCTGCTGGTTTGCTTGTTATATCCAATTGTTTGCTAGTTATATCCAGTTGTGTTCTTGCTCTATTCAATTGTTTGCCTTTTATATTAAGTTGCTTGCTTGTTCTATCTACTTATTTGCTTGTTCTATTCATTTATTTGTTTGTTCTATCCAATTGTTTGCTGTTCTCTCTGCTGGTTTGCTTGTTATATCCAATTGTATTCTCGCTCTATCCATTTATTTGCCTTCTCTATCCAATTGTTTGCTTCCTCTATACAATTGTTTGCTTCCTCTATCCAATTGTCTGCTTATTCTGTCCAATAATTTGCTTACTTTAGCTAAGTATCTTACTCTATCCAATCGTTTGAGTGTTCTATCCAATTGTTTTCTTGCTCTATCCAATTGTTTCCTTCCTCTTATTCAAGTGTTTACTTGTTCTATCCATTTATTTGTTTGCTCTATCGAGTTGTTGGCTTGCTCTATCCAGTTGTTTGCTGGTTCTATCCAATGATTTGCTTCCTCTGTCCAATTGTCTGCTTGTTCTATTCGATTGTTGGTTTGCTCTATCCAAGCATTTGCTTGTTCTATCCAATTGTTGGCTTCCTCTATCCAATTATTTGCTTGCTCTATCCAATTGCTTGCTTCCTCTATTCAGTTGTTTTCTTGCTCTATCCAGTTGTTGACTAGCTCTATCCAATTATTTGCTTACTCTGATTGTTTTCTTCCTCTATTCAATTGTTTGTTTTCTCTATCCAATCGTTTGCTTGTTCTATCCAATTGTTGGCTTGCTTTATTCGATTGTTAGCTTGTTCTATCCAATTATTTACTTGCTCCATCCAATTGTTTGCTTGCTCTATCCAGTTGTTTGCTTGTTCTATTTAGTCAATTGCTTGTTCTACTCAATTATTTACTTGCTCTATCCAATTATTTGCTTGTTCTATCCACTTTTTCACTTTTTCTATTCAATTGTTGACTTGCTGTAATTGTTTGTTTGTACTATCCAATAGTTTCTTTGTGCTACTCAATTGTTTACATGTTCCACCAACTTATTTGCTTGTTTTTTTCCAATTGCTGGCTTGTTCTTTCCAGTCGTTTGTTACTCTGTCCAATAGTTTGCTTGTTCTACCAACTGTTTGCTTGCTCTATGCTTTAGTTGCACTTTTTGCAAGAAAAAAATCATAATTTGCAGTAAACAATGTGCATGTATTTATTTGTTTGTTTATTTATTGCATAGTAGACTGACAGGCATCGCAATTAGTGGAACCTGGCACAATGCCAGGCATCTGCAGACCCCGCCTCCAACTAGCTGCCTGCACCAAGGTATGGACTTAGAGGGATGGAGGAAGTGTCAGTGGACTACGAGTGCGATAATCACTGCGCCTGTGAGAACTAAAGGTTCTGTGGACAGTACCTGGAGTTCATTCATTCACAAATCTCAGATCAGAGTTTTGCACAGTCATGCAAAATTTGAACATTTCAGCTGCTGCAAGGAAGAAGAGCATGCTGTCATGTCAGAGGGTATGCTTTGCACCAAGGTATCTGTTACACTTTAAATGTGTTGGAAGTGGAAATGAGGGAGTTTGCCTTTAAACTGTGCAAGTTTAAAAAAAATAATGCTAACAACAAGGGGTGTTCTAAAATGTGTATATATATATTGCCAAAAGTATTGGGACAGCCCTCCAAATCATGTGATTGAGGTGTTCCAATCCCCTTCAAATCATGTGATTGAGGTGTTCCAATCACCTCCAAATCATGTGATTCAGGTGTTCCAATCCCCTCCCAATCATGTGATTCAGGTGTTCCAATCCCCTCCCAATGATATGATTCAGGTGTTCCAATCCCCTCCATATCATGTGATTCAGGTGTTGCAATCCCCTCCATGGACACAGGCGTATACAATCAAGCCCCTAGGCATGCAGACGGCTTCTACAAACATTGGTGAAAGAATGGGTCGCTCTCGGGAGCTCAGTGACTCCAAGCGTGGTCCCGTGATAGGTGGTCACCTGGGCAATAAGTCCATCCGTGACATTTCCTGGCTACTAAATATTCCACGCTCAACTGTTAGTGGGATTATAACAAAGTGGAAGCCACTGGGAACAACAGCCACTCAGCCACCAAGTGGTAGGCCACGTCACATGACAGGGCGGGGTCAGCGCATGCTGAAGCGCACAGTGCGCAGAAGTCGCCAACTGTCTGCAGAGTCAATAGCTAAAGACCTCCAAACTTGGTGTGGCCTTCAGATGAGCCCAACAACAGTGCGTAGAGAGCTTCATGGAATGGGTTTCCATGGCCGAGCAGCTGCATCCAAGCCTTCCATCACCAAGTGCAATGCAAAGCGTCGGATGCCGTGGTGTAAAGCACGCCGCCACTGGACTCTAGAGCAGTGGAGACGTGTTCTCTGGAGTGACCAATCACGCTTCTCTGTCTGGCAATCCGATGGACATGTCTGGGTTTGGCGGTTGCCAGGAGAACAGTACTTGCCTGACTGCATTCTGCCAAATGTTAAGTTTCGTGGAGGGGGGATGATGGTGTGGGGGTGTTTTTCAGGGGTTGGGCTTGGCCCCCTAGTTCCAGTGAAGGGAACTCTTAAGGTGTCAGTATACCAAGACATTTTGGACAATTTCATGCTCCCAACTTTGTGGGAGGAGTTTGGGGATGGCCCCTTCCTGTTCCAACATGACTGCGCACCAGTGCACAAAGCAAGGTCCATAAAGACATGGAGGAGCCAGTTTGGGGTGGAGGAACTTGACTGTCCTGCACAGAATCCTGACCTCAACCCCATAGAACACCTTTGGGATGAATTAGAGCGGAGACTGCGAGCCAGGCCTCCTCCCCCGACATCAGCGCCTGACCTGACAAATGTGCTTCTGGAAGAATGGTCCAACCTTCCCATAGACACCCTCCTAAACCTTGTGGATGGCCTTCCCAGAAGAGTTGAAGCTGTTATAGCTGCAAAGGGCGGGGGCCAACTCAATATTGAACCCTACGGACTAAGACTGGGGGGCCATTAAAGGTCATGTGCATGGAAAGGGCGGGGCCAACTCAATATTGGACCCTACGGACTAAGACTGGGAGGCCATTAAAGGTCATGTGCATGGAAAGGGCGGGGCCAACTCAATATTGAACCCTACGGACTAAGACTGGGGGGGCCTTTAAAGTTCATGTGCGTGGGAAGGCTGGCGGCCCGATACTTTTTGGCAATATAGTGTATATATGTGTGTGTGTGTGTATATATATATATTTTTTAAAGATTTATAAAGATTTAGACATCACCAATACTAAGAAAAGGAATAGATTGCCACCTCCACATTTTGTAATACCAAGTTGCTTTCCTTGTATTTGCTGGAAGACAAGCTCACTTATCTTAGTATCTCATCTATTTAAAACCAACCTATCTTGTTCCTTTGTAGCAGCTGAATGTGTTATTTTGTTTATTCTGAGTTACTTACGTGCCTCTCATGTGACTGGCGAAGTGACAGACACGGTGATGAGACAGGTTGCTGAGGCATTTTCTACACTAAAAGGATTGCACGCTCGAGTAACGAGTCTCTCCGATTGTAGAGGGGCGCATGGGGCAGAAGCAAAGGTCAGCGCGTTGTGTTAATGCCGCACCGAGCGCTCCTTGTTGATGCATCTTTGCCGTTCGCTTAAACAAAACCAATTCCGCTGTCACTCGTGTTTGCCCTTCAGTCCTTGGCGTCTGCAACCTTTCTCCACAAATGCTAACAAATCTTCAGGTTGGCCTAACAAAAGTGAAGATCCGGTAAACTCAGAGCCTGGCACCCAGCTGTAGCAATTTCCGTCTTCTAATGAGCAACCAATCAGATTTCAGGTGCCATTTTGATCGAATAAACCAGATGAAGGTGGCAGTAACAATGTACAGGTGAAACTCCAAAAATGAGAATATGGTGCAAAAGTTCATTTATTTCAGCAATGCAACTTAACCACTTGAGCTCCAGAGGATTTACCCCCCTTAATGACCACGCCTCTTTTTGCTACTCGGCGCTGCACTAATTCAACTGATAATTGCGCGGTCATGCAACGCTGCACCCAAACGAAATTTACGTCCTTTTTTTCACACAAATAGAGCTTTCTTTTGGTGGTATTTGATCACCTGTGCTCTTTTTATTTTTCACACTATAAACAAAAAAAGGCCAAAAATTTTGAAGAAAGACAATATTTTTTACTTTCAGCTATAAAAAATATATAGTAAACTCAAAGTGTATATTGATTGCTTTGTGTGGAAGTTATAGCTAGAGATGAGCGAATCGAACTTGGCGAAGTGGAATTCGTTTCGAATATTAGGAAAAATTCGATTCGCACCGAATCCGAATTTTAGCAAACTTCGGGTGCACGAATCGAATTTTTCCCGATCAGCCGGCAAAAAGTGTCCCTGCAGAGAGCTCCGCTATTTCTGACAGTTCTCTGACAGTTCCTTCACATTTACAGCGGTTGAAACATTGTATCTATTTGTTTACATTTAGGATACAGATGTTTTTATTCGGAAATAAATAGATACAATGTTTCAACCGCTGTAAATGTGAAGGAACTGTCAGAGAACTGTCAGAAATAGCGGAGCTCTCTGCAGATACACTTTTTGCTGTACTGGAATTCTTCTTCTTTTCATTCTTCTTCTTCTTTTCATTCTTCTTCTTCTTTTCATTCTTCTTCTTTTCATTCTTCTTCTTCTTTTCATTCTTCTTTTCATTCTTCTTCTTCTTCTTTTCATTCTTCTTCTTCTTCTTTTCATTCTTCTTCTTCTTTTTTTCATTCTTCTTTTCATTCTTCTTCTTTTCATTCTTCTTCTTCTTCTTTTCATTCTTCTTTTCATTCTTCTTCTTCTTCTTCTTTTCATTCTTCTTCTTTTCATTCTTCTTTTCATTCTTCTCATTCTTCTTTTCATTCTTCCTCTTCTTCTTTTCATTCTTCTTCTTCTTCTTTTCATTCTTCTTTTCATTCTTCTTCTCCTTCTTCTTCTTCTTTTCATTCTTCTTCTTCTTCTTCTTCTTTTCATTATTCTTCTTCTTCTTTTCATTCTTCTTTTCATTCTTCTTCTTCTTCTTTTCATTCTTCTTCTTCTTCTTTTCATTCTTCTTTTCATTCTTCTTCTTCTTCTTTTCATTCTTCTTCTTCTTCTTCTTTTCATTCTTCTTCTTTTCATTCTTCTTCTTCTTCTTTTCATTCTTCTTTTCATTCTTCTTCTCATTCTTCTTTTCATTCTTCTTCTTCTTCTTCTTTTCATTCTTCTTCTTTTCATTCTTCTTTTCATTCTTCTCATTCTTCTTTTCATTCTTCTTTTCATTCTACTTCTCATTCTTCTTTTCATTCTTCTTCTTCTTCTTTTCATTCTTCTTCTTCTTCTTTTCATTCTTCTTCTTCTTCTTTTCATTCTTCTTTTCATTCTTCCTCTTCTTCTTTTCATTCTTCTTCTTCTTCTTTTCATTCTTCTTTTCATTCTTCTTCTTCTTCTTCTTTTCATTCTTCTTCTTCTTCTTTTCATTCTTCTTTTCATTCTTCTTCTTCTTCTTTTCATTCTTCTTCTTCTTTTCATTCTTCTTTTCATTCTTCTCATTCTTCTTTTCATTCTTCTTCTTCTTCTTTTCATTCTTCTTCTTCTTCTTTTCATTCTTCTTTTCATTCTTCTCATTCTTCTTTTTATTCTTCTCATTCTTCTTTTCATTCTTCTTCTTCTTCTTTTCATTCTTCTTTTCATTCTTCTCATTCTTCTTTTTATTCTTCTCATTCTTCTTTTCATTCTTCTTTTCATTCTACTTCTCATTCTTCTTTTCATTCTTCTTCTTCTTCTTTTCATTCTTCTTCTTCTTCTTTTCATTCTTCTTCTTCTTCTTTTCATTCTTCTTTTCATTCTTCTTCTTCTTCTTCTTTTCATTCTTCTTCTTCTTCTTTTCATTCTTCTTTTCATTCTTCTCATTCTTCTTTTCATTCTTCTTTTCATTTTTCTTCTCATTCTTCTTTTCATTCTTCTTCTTCTTCTTTTCATTCTTCTTCTTCTTCTTTTCATTCTTCTTTTCATTCTTCTCATTCTTCTTTTCATTCTTCTTTTCATTCTTCTCATTCTTCTTTTCATTCTTCTTTTCATTCTTCTTCTTCTTCTTCTTTTCATTCTTCTTCTTCTTCTTTTCATTCTTCTTCTTCTTCTTTTCATTCTTCTTCTTCTTCTTTTCATTCTTCTTTTCATTCTTCTTCTTCTTCTTCTTTTCATTCTTCTTTTCATTCTTCTTCTTCTTCTTTTCATTCTTCTTTTCATTCTTCTTCTTCTTCTTCTTCTTCTTCTTCTTCTTCATCTTCTTCTTTGGCCCCGTGACTGCCCAAATGAGTGAAGTGTGCGGTGATTCTAAGATGGACGGCACTCATCTGCATGTCATACTGACTGACAGTATTATTTCTCTTCCCCAGCAGACTCCAAGGGCATTTAAATTAAAGGTACAGTGTTCTGCACTAATATAAAGGCTCTCTGAAGCCTAGAAACCCTTTTTATAAGTTAAATTCGCGGCGAATAAATTCGCATCGAATCGAATTTATTCCGCAAATTCGGCGAATCAGCCGAATCGAATTTTTGAATAATTCGCTCATCTCTAGTTATAGCGTCTACAAACTATGGTATAGATACTGGGATTTATGCCATTTTATTGCTATACAGCGCTGCGCTAGTTTAACGGACAATTGCGCGGTCATGCAATACGGTACATAAATGAAATTTACATCCATTTTTTCCCACAAATTGAGCTTTCTTTTGGTGGTATTTGATCACCTGTGCGGTTTTTATTTTTTGCGCTATAAAAAAAAAGGCTGACAATCTTGAGGAAAAAAAAACAATATTTTGGACTTTTTGGTATAAAACATGTCCAGTAAAAAAAAAATGCAAAAATCAAATTTATTACAATAAATATTTTGCGCTAGTAAATATATCTGTGAGACAAAAAAAAAACAAATATATATATACCGTATTTGCCGGCGTATAAGACGACCCCCTACTTTTCCTGTTAAAATATAGTGTTTGAGCTATACTCGCCGTATAAGACTACCCCCCTTCCAACACACACCAAATAAAAATGAAAAAACATCAGATTTGATTTCAATATGGTATGCTATTTCAGTATGGTATTCCAATGATGGGGTGCTATTCCTCCCATCATTGGTGTCAGTGGGAGGAATAGTGCCCCATCATTGGTGTCAGTAGGAGGAATAGTGCCCCATCATTGGTGTCAGTGGGAAGAATCGTGCCCCATCATTGGTGTCAGTGGGAGGAATAGTGTCCCATCATTAGTGTCAGTGGGAGGAATAGTGCTCCATCATTGGTGTCAGTGGGAGGAATAGCGCCCCATCATTGGTGTCAGTGGGAGGAATAGTGCCCCATCATTGGTGTCAGTGGGAGGAATAGTGCCCCATCATTGGTGTCAGTGGGAGGAATAGTGTCCCATCATTAGTGTCCGTGGGAGGAATAGTGCTCCATCATTGGTGTCAGTGGGAGGGATAGCGCCCCATCATTGGTGTCAGTGGGAGGAATAGCGCCCCATCATTGGTATCAGTGGCAGGAATTGCGCCCCATCATTGGTGTCAGTGGGGGGAATAGCGCCCATCATTGGTATCAGTGGAAGGAATAGTGCCCCATCGTTGGTATCAGTGGGGAGAATAGTGCCCCATCATTGGTGTCAGTGGGGGGGGGGGAATAGTGCGCCATCGTTGGTGTCAGTGGGGGAGGAACAGTGCCTCATCGTTGGTGTCAGTGGGAGGAATAGTGCCCCATCATTGGTGTCATTGGGGAGGAGGAATAGTGCCTCATCGTTGGTGTGAATGGGGGAGGAATAGTGCCCCATCATTGGTGTCATTGGGGAGGAGGAATAGTGCCCCATCGTTGGTGTCAGTGGGGGAGGAATAGTGCCCCATCGTTGGTGTCAGTGGGGGAGGAATAGTGCCTCATCATTGGTGTTAGTGGGGGAGAGGAATAGTGCCCTATCATTGGTGTCAGTGGGGGGGGGAATAGTGCGCCATCGTTGGTGTCAGTGGGGGAGGAACAGTGCCTCATCGTTGGTGTCAGTGTGGAGGAGGAATAGTGCCTCATCGTTGGTGTGAATGGGGGAGGAATAGTGCCCCATCATTGGTGTCATTGGGGAGGAGGAATAGTGCCTCATCGTTGGTGTGAATGGGGGAGGAATAGTGCCCCATCATTGGTGTCATTGGGGAGGAGGAATAGTGCCCCATCGTTGGTGTCAGTGGGGGAGGAATAGTGCCCCATCGTTGGTGTCAGTGGGGGAGGAATAGTGCCTCATCATTGGTGTTAGTGGGGAAGAGGAATAGTGCCAAGAGTGTCACAGCATGGTGCTACTGCACACTTACTGGCCGCTCCCTCACTCGATTTTCGCGGGGCCGCTCGGCTCCGCCTCCTTGTCGGTGATTGGTCGCCTGTGTGCCTTTCCAGTGCTGGCGCCAAATCACCGGTGAGAATGCGGAGCCGAGCGGCCGAACTGAAAGAAGGAGCAGCCGCGCTTCCTGGACCAGATCGTCGTGGGACCGGGACCGGAGCCAGGTAAGGTACAGCAGCCCCCTGCCCGCCCCTGTACTTAGTGTCCCTTCCGCCACCGCGCCACCCTCGAAAAAGTGCCGCCCTGACACCGGCTCGCCGTATACCGGCGTATAAGACGACCCCCGACTTTTCAGAAGATTTATATGGGTTAATAAGTTGTCTTATACGCCGGCAAATACGGTATATGAATAATAATTAAAAAAGAAAAAAGTTCAAATAATAAGTCCACAATTTAAGATATAAATGACACAAAAAATGTGCAAAAAAATGTCTAAATGTGACAAACCACCACCAAAAAAACTAAATAAACTCACCAGAGCTAAAAACAAATATTGCTCTGGGAACGATGATATGATGGCAAGTCATCCGTAGGTATATCTTCAGGAAATGAAATTCTGCAGAACACCGATCCACATAGACCAATATCAAAATGGAAAAAACTTTTTGGAAAAAACTTTTCAAATTATCAAGGAAATCCACTTCTCCAGAAAAGCCACCTTCAATCGTATCCAAGGAAGAAGATGCCAGGCACTCGAAAGAAACAAGAGAACTTCATGGTGCAGTATTATTAAAAACAAAATTCCTTTATTAGGTACTCATTGCACTTACCTCAGGAGGTGTCCCAGCCGACACCAGCGTCAACAGCATAACAGCAATCACAGAAAACGAACCCAGCTACTCAGCACATGCGCAGTAGCTCGTAGACAAACCTAATGACGTCACATCGATCAAGCTCCGCCCTACGCGTTTCGTCATCGACGTCCTCAGGGAAGTGACAGACAGCACAGCTACTGCAGCTGTGCTCTCTGTCACTGACTGCCGCCGATCGCCGGGACATAGCCGCTAAGGACCGGCTTTGACCCGGCGACTCACATCTGCGGCGGTGATCTGCGGGACAGATAGGGCGGCGGCGCGCCTCGCGCTCGCCCCCTATTTGTTTACAAAACACACGTTTTAAAACGTGGTTTTGCCTGCGAGTGCCGCCCTGCCGTCGTATATCTACAGTGGCTGGGCGGCAAGTGGTTAAAAGGTGACACTAATATATGAGACTCATTCCATGCAAAGCAAGATAGTTCCAGCCGTGATTTGTCCTCATTGTGATGATTATGGCTTACAGCTCATGAAAACCCCAAATCCACAATTTCAGAAAATGAGAATATTCCATGCAATCAATAAAACACGGATTGTACATAGAACAATATCGGACCTCTGAAAAGTAGAAGCTGCATATGTACTCAGGACTTGGTTGGGGCCCCTTTTGCAGCAATTACTGCCTCAATGCGGCGTGGCATGGAAGCTATCAGCCTGTGGCACTGCTGAGGTGTCATGGAAGACCAGGATGCTTCAATAGCGGCCTTCAGCTCTTCTGCATTGTTCGGTCTCATGTCTCTCATCTTTCTCTTGGCAATGCCCTATAGATTCTCTATGGCAGCGGTTCTCAACCTTTCTAATGCCGCGACCCCTTAATACAGTTCCTCATGTTGTGGTGACCCCCAACCATAAAATTATTTTCGTTGCTACTTCATAACTGTAATTTTGCAGTGGGAGGAATAGTGCCCCATAATTGGTGTCAGTGGAAGGAGTAGTGCCCCATCACTGATGTCAGTGGGATGAATAGTGCCCCATCGTTGGTGTCAGTGGGGGGAATAGTGCCCCATCGTTGGTGTCAGTGGGGGGAATAGTGCCCCATCGTTGGTGTCAGTGGGGGGAATAGTGCCCCATCGTTGGTGTCAGTGGGGGGAATAGTGCCCCATCATTGGTGTCAGTGGGAGGAATAGTGCCCCATCATTGGTGTCAGTGGGAGGAATAGTGCCCCATCATTGGTGTCAGTGGGAGGAATAGTGCCCCATCATTGGTGTCAGTGGGAGGAATAGTGCCCCATCATTGGTGTCAGTGGGAGGAATAGTGCCCCATCATTGGTGTCAGTGGGGGGAATAGTGCCCCATCATTGGTGTCAGTGGGGGGAATAGTGCCCCATCATTGGTGTCAGTGGGAGGAATAGTGCCCCATCATTGGTGTCAGTGGGAGGAATAGTGCCCCATCATTGGTGTCAGTGGGAGGAATAGTGCCCCATCATTGGTGTCAGTGGGGGGAATAGTGCCCCATCGTTGGTGTCAGTGGGGGGAATAGTGCCCCATCGTTGGTGTCAGTGGGGGGAATAGTGCCCCATCGTTGGTGTCAGTGGGGGGAATAGTGCCCCATCATTGGTGTCAGTGGGAGGAATAGTGCCCCATCATTGGTGTCAGTGGGAGGAATAGTGCCCCATCATTGGTGTCAGTGGGAGGAATAGTGCCCCATCATTGGTGTCAGTGGGGGGAATAGTGCCCCATCATTGGTGTCAGTGGGGGGAATAGTGCCCCATCATTGGTGTCAGTGGGGGGAATAGTGCCCCATCATTGGTGTCAGTGGGGGGAATAGTGCCCCATCATTGGTGTCAGTGGGAGGAATAGTGCCCCATCATTGGTGTCAGTGGGAGGAATAGTGCCCCATCATTGGTGTCAGTGGGAGGAATAGTGCCCCATCATTGGTGTCAGTGGGGGGAATAGTGCCCCATCATTGGTGTCAGTGGGGGGAATAGTGCCCCATCATTGGTGTCAGTGGGGGGAATAGTGCCCCATCATTGGTGTCAGTGGGGGGAATAGTGCCCCATCATTGGTGTCAGTGGGGGGAATAGTGCCCCATCATTGGTGTCAGTGGGGGGAATAGTGCCCCATCATTGGTGTCAGTGGGGGGAATAGTGCCCCATCATTGGTGTCAGTGGGGGGAATAGTGCCCCATCATTGGTGTCAGTGGGGGGAATAGTGCCCCATCATTGGTGTCAGTGGGGGGAATAGTGCCCCATCATTGGTGTCAGTGGGGGGAATAGTGCCCCATCATTGGTGTCAGTGGGAGGAATAGTGCCCCATCATTGGTGTCAGTGGGAGGAATAGTGCCCCATCATTGATGTCAGTGTGGTGGAGGGGGAAATAGTGCCCCATCTTTGGGGTCAGGGGGGGGGAATATTGCCCCATCGTTGGTGTCGGTGGGGGGAGGAATAGTGCCCCATTCTTGGTGTCAGTGGGGGGAGGAATAGTGCCCCATCGTTGGTGTCAGTGGGGGGGAGGAATAGTGCCCCATCGTTGGTGTCAGTGTTGGGGAGGAATAGTGCCCATTGTTGGTGTCAGTGGGAGAAATAGTGCCCCATTGTTGGTATTAGTCACACAAATGATGGGGCACTATTCCTCCCACTGACACCAATGATACTTACCTTGCTGACCCCTGCTCCAGCCTGGGCTCGCTCTCTCACTTACCTGTCAGCTGTCTTCCTTCTCTGGCCGCTCTCCTCTTCACTTACTCCGGCAGTTCCCTCGATCTTCTTAGATCTACGCGCGCTGCCGCTCGGCTCCTCCTCTCCAAGCTCCACCTCCTCGCCGGTGATTGGCCGCCTGTGTGCCTCTCCTGAGCTACAGTTCCGGTGGCCAATCAGCGGCGAGGAGGCGGAGTTGTTGAGGGATCCCGGAGGTGTGGCCAGGTGACAGGGCAGCGTGTCATCCCGCCCACACATCGACTGAGTCAGAGGAGCGGTGTCTCGGTTCCTAAGACCATCGGAAATATGTGTTTTCCGATGGTCTTAGGCGACCCCTGGGAAATGGTCGTTCGACCCCCAAAGGGGTCCTGACCCCCAGGTTGAGAACCGCTGCTCTATGGGGTTCAGGTCAGGCGAGTTTGCTGGCCAATCAAGCACAGTAATCCCACGGTCATTGAAGCATGTTTTGTATATCCAATTGAAGACTGTAATACATATATAAACGTTACGTTTTCAAGTGGTTTGCTGGGGTTATGGCTGAAGATATCAACGGTACCATTTCTATTCAGTGGACAGCCATCTTTCACATGAAAGCGGTCCTAGCAGCTCTTGCTCTCGCAGCTCTTGAGCCGCTGGATGGCTTTCTGTTGTGGCAGAAGGGGACTCCCCACTCCCTCCACTCGCCGGTGTGCTTAGAGTTAACGCCGGCAGGCTCGAGAAACAATCTGACGGTGCGGCCGGCTGAAGATGGAGGCGATGAAAGACTCTATGGTCTTTGATTGCCTCTATCATGATGGAGGACCGGAGCGATGTCATGACGTCACATCCAGGGGCGGACTGACCATTTGGAAACTCTGGCACTGCCCGAGGGCCCGGGGTCAGTAGGGGGCCCCATGAGATGCCCCTGGTGCCTTTTTCATAGGCTTTTTTGAGTTTGGGCAAGGACACAGGGGCCCCATGATCCCCTATTGCCCAGGGGCCCCATGAGTTGTCAGTCCGCCCCTGGTCGCATCTGGTCACTGGCGGAAGTAAACAAGTTTTTTTATTCTTTAAAGCAAAAGTTAAAAAAAAAAATATCTTTTGATTCTTTTGCCTTTAAAGCTAAAGAAGAGGTTTGGGTTCTTTTTGACCCCAAATCTCTTCTTAAAGAGGACCTGTCATACACATTTCTATTACAAGGGATGTTTACATTCTTTGTAATAGGAATAAAAGTGATTAAAAAAAAAGAATTAAAGGGACAGTGTAAAAATTAAACAAAAATATAAAAAGAATAAAAAAAACATTTTTAAATGCGCCCCCACCCCGATGTGCTCATGTGTAGAAGTGAACGCATACGTAAATCATGCAAGCATATGTAAACGATCTTCACAGAACACATGTGGTGGATCGCCTCGAACGTTAGAGCAAGAGTAATTATTCTAGTGCTGGACCTCCTCTGTAACTAAAAATACCATGTAATAAAAAATTGCAGTGATTGCCATTTCATTCTCTGTAATCTTTGAAAAAAAAAAAAAATATATATATATATATATATATATATATATATATATATATAAAATGTTTTGGGGTTATGAGTCATTTTATAGCAAAAAATACAGATTTAAACAAAACGCCCCAGAAAATGCTTGGTCTTCAAGTGGATATAGATACACCAGGGGCGGACTGACAATTCATGGGGCCCCCAGGCAATAAGGGATGATGGGGCCCCTGTGTCCTTGCCCAAACTCAAAAAAGCTTATGAAAAAAGGTACCAGGTGCATCTCATGGGGCCCCCTACTGACCTTGGGCCCCTGAGCACTGCCAGAGCTTCCAAATGGTCAGTCTGCCCCTGAGACAGATAGACAGATAGATAGATAGATAGATAGATAGATAGATAGATAGATAGATAGATAGATAGAAATGCTATGGGGCCCTGGGGGTGGGTGGGGGCCACATTAGGGAGTTTGTTGAAACAAATGAAACATATGGGGATGACTAAGCTCCTTGTGCGGAGTTAAATGCGTTGGGGCATGGCCTGGCTTCAGCCTGGGCTGAGGCTGACATACACCCTCTTAGGGGGTTTTGCAGAGATGTGCGACTTTCAGGACCTTTCCCCTTTCCACTGGATCATCTTTGTTCAGGCATCATCAAGATAGTGAATGGATGGTGCATATGTGTCACCTAGGCTTTTCGCCTCCATGATGGATTTATGACTGATGTGGAGAAAACAGATGTTTTGTTTTCTCAGAATCTTGATATGTTCTGTTTATGGGTCCTGATGGTTTTGGATTGAGACCTCCATTCCGAGGTCCACATTATACTTGGTAGGCAGACCTCACTATTAATTTAAGCTGCACCCAGGCCTTTATGTATGTGACTGATGCTCAAGGCTCTTTCTCTCTTCTGCTAGAGCCTGCTGCTATGTGAAAAGGCTGACTGTTGACTGGACACTAAAATAAAATACCTGTTCAGCCAAAAGAACATTTGAGAGGTCAGATACTGATGTTGGATGAGAAGACCTGGCTCACAATTGGAGTTCCAAATGATCCCAGAGGTGTTCAGTAGGGTTGAGGTCAGGGCTCTGTTCAGGACACTCATGTTCCTCCACACCAATCTCATCAAACCGTGTCTTTATGCAGATGTTGGTAAAGAAGACCTGGCTTATTCTAATTCAACCCAAAGGTGTTCTGTAAGGCTGAGGTCAGGGCTCTGTTCAGGACACTCGAGATTCTCCACACCAAACCCAACAAGCCATGTTTTTATGCAGATGTTGGTAAAGAAGATCTGAAGTATTCCAAGTCATCCCAAAGGTGTTCAGCAGGGTTGAGGTCAGGGTTCTGTTCAGGACACTCGAGTTCCTCCACACCAAACCCAACAAACCATGTCTTTATGGAGCTGGCTTTGTACACAGGGGTACAGTCATGGTGAAACAGAAAAGGGTCTTCACAAAACTGTTGCAACAAGGCTGGAAGTGAACGAAAATGCTTTTTGTATGCTGTAGCATTAATAGGACCTTCACTGGAAATACCTGGAATTTGGAACATTATCCACATACCTTTGGCCATCTATTGCATATCGTTATGTATCAGACTATCATCTGTATACAGCACCCCTCCCCTTGGTGGTCTAACTTTACTGTACCCCCTCTCCGTTCTTATTTTCCATCCGCCCACTTGCACTTTTCTAATGTTGTAGTAACATAGGGAAGCTCAGACTCCGCTCCTTCTGCAATTTCCCATAACAGTTGAATTTGGGATCACAGAGGTCAGTATGGTCTGACCTAGATAAAGAAAGTCAGCCTGCTACTGGAAGTAAAAAAACAAAACAAAACAACCTCTGTGAGTTGAAGCTGACTGCGTGTATATTTGTTGTTTCTATTGTACTGTATGTCATCCAATATTGTGTCTCTCTGCGGATACATCACCACTTTGCAAATCAATGATGATGAGGACTCTGCTGTTATGTGAGCCGGGGATAAATGGATTCATGCCATGTCTGCAGCATGTCCGTGTCCTGCAAATCAGACAGCAGTCACCAATGTCACATATACTTCTTCCATAGAGACTAATGGAAATGACCGATCTTCTCCTGCTTCTAATAAGACATGAAATATACACACGCAGATCGATCGATCTATCTCATATCTATCTATCTATTATCTATCTATTATCTATCTATCTATCTATCTATCTATCTATCTATCTCATATCTATCTATCTATCTATTATCTATCTATTATCTATCATCTATCTATTATCTATCTATTATCTATCTATTATCTATCATCTATCTATTATCTATCTATTATCTATCATCTATCTGTTATCTATCTATCTATTATCTATCTATTATCTATCTATCTATCTATTATCTATCTATCTATCTATCTATCTATCTATCTATCTATTATCTATTATCTATCTATCTATTATCTATCTATCTATCTATCTATTATCTATCTATCTATCTATCTATCTATCTATCTATCTATCTATCTATTATCTATCTATCTATCTATCTATCTATCTATCTATCTATCTATCTTCTATCTATCTATCTATCTATCTATCTATCTATCTATCTATCTTCTATCTATTATCTATCTATCTATCTATCTTCTATCTATCTATCTATCTATCTATCTATCTATCTATCTATCTATCTATCTATCTATCTATTATCTATCTATTATCTATCTATCATCTATCTATCTATCTATCTATCTATCTATCTATCTATCTATCTATCTATCTATCATCTATCTATCTATCTATCTATTATCTATCTATCTATCTATCTATCTATCTATCTATCTATCTATCTATCTATCTATCATCTATCTATCTATCTATCTATTATCTATCTATCTATCTATCTATCTATCTATCTATCTATCTATCTATCTATCTATTATCTATCTATCTATCTATCTATCTATCTATCTATCTATTATCTATCTATCTATCTATCTATCTATCTATCTATCTATCTATCTATCTATTATCTATTATCTATCTATCTATCTATCTATCTATCTATCTATCTATCTATCTATCTATCTATAATCTATCTATCTATTATCTATCTATCTATCTATCTATCTATCTATCTTTCCATCACTGAATTTTGGATCACCCTACAGCTCTGCACAGCCAGGCAACACACATTTGCTTCAACAATTTGCACTCAAAGTCAGTAAACATTCCTTCATCTTGGTTTTGTGATTTTATTAAAGTGGTTATTAACTTGGACAGGGTTGAGGGCTGTGCGGGATGCCCCTTAGCAACTATGTACAGATGTTGACAAATAGTCTCTCCATTAAGAGCATTCCAGCTGTCTGGTGTACCTCGTCAGACCCCAGATGAATCCTCCTCTTCACCCAGCTGTACTGAAGGTATTCAACAGGAAAGGGGCCCCAGAAACTGTCAACTTAAAGCAGTGCCAGATGGGGAGCTAGTTGGGTTCTCCACCTGACTGCCCTCTTCAATTATCCGTCCCAAGAGGTGTAGGATTACTCACTCTGTCTGTCCTGCAAGCTTAGTGGGTTGATGGCTGCCTTCAGGTCTTATGCTGGGCTGGCTCCTTTCCTGCTCCACAGGTTGTCCTCTCTCTGGGGACAATGAGGCAGAGAGATCATCCTTTCAGCTCCTGCTAGTAGATAGGCCCCTCTCTTGGGCCCCCTCCCAGGCTCCACAATCTAATCTTCCACCCAACACACTACTCCTGCTGATCAGGCTCTTTCATACTTAAGGGTCACCCTGACCCCATGCCAAGCCTCCTGCCTGGGGATTGGTCAGATTCCCTTGAGTATGCAGACCCTACCCACTGAATTCCAGAAACTTCTCAAGCTTCCAGCAGGGGGAGGTATCAGGGAACTGGTCAGCAGAGCCCTCAGCCCTAACCTAAAATAACCTGGCTGACTCACTCCCAGGCTCCTAACAAGGCACTGTCATAAAACAAACTAGTTCCCCCTAGCTAAACATGAAGGGCACTACATCTCTATCTATCCGTTTTCTTTCTTTATTCTTTTTTCTCTCTCTATCTTTCTTTCTGGGGGCCCCATGATCTAAGAAAGAAAGAAAGAAAAGATCATGGGGCCCCCTGTCAACCTCTTTCTCTGGCACTCTCTCTGAGCTGTGATTAGCAGCACTGAGATCCCAAAGACTCTTCATGTGCATCTAGTGTCAGCTCTTTTGCACTGCAGACTTTACAGGGGATTAGGTTTGCCTTCAACTGCAACCACTCCAACCCTTAGGGTAGATTCACACCAGATTGAGTGGGATTGCTTAGGGCGGCCATTCCAGCGCACTCCCACCGCATGGACAAGGCAAAACACCTATCTATCTATCTATCTATCTATCTATCTATCTATCTATCTATCTATTATCTATCTATCTATCTATCTATCTATCTATCTATCTATCTATCTATCTATTATCTATCTATCTATCTATCTATCTATCTATCTATCTATCTATCTATCTATTATCTATCTATTATCTATCTATTATCTATCTATCTATCTATTATCTATCTATCTATCTATCTATCTATCTATCTATCTATCTATCTATTATCTATCTATCTATCTATCTATCTATCTATCTATCTATCTATCTATTATCTATCTATCTATCTATCTATCTATCTATCTATCTATCTATCTATTATCTATCTATCTATCTATCTATCTATCTATCTATCTATCTATCTATCTATCATCTATCTATCTATCTATCTATCTATCTATCTCAAAGTGATTGTATTCATAAATCTATGTAGTGCTACCCTCGTAGGGGCCGCTGTGTTGTAGGTACCCCTAAGCTTCTCCCTGCACAGCCAGCCAACAGATATTTCTCACACAAACTTGCATCTAAGAGACAGTAATCAGTCTGTAGGCTTGGTTTTGTTGTTTTATTAAGGAAATCAACTTGGATGGGGAAATAGGGATTATGGGATGCCCAATTGGCTTGAATCAATGAAGGGGAACAACATCCTTCCTATGTACAAAGGCAGATCCTGGACTGTTCTTTTCTTGAAAGCCATCAGTCATTGCGGATAAGTAGCAACAGCCCTATATGGGCGAGGAACTAGCAGCCCCCCAAAATCAGCTTAACTTCTCGTAACTACATGCAGGGATATCTTCTCTCCACCTGTAGAGCTGTTCCCATCTCCAAAGCCTGTGAACATTACCAGCCCTCCTGGTTTCTTGGAAGATCTTCCAGGACAAGGATAAAGGATTGTGCCTAGCACTGTCCTTAGAAAGCTTGCTACGTGTGGCAGTCTTTCACCTTGTAGATCCCAGAGAGTGCTGCTGAGCTCGGGCTCCTGAGCCAGCCCGAGCCCAGCCTGGAGGCCAGCCCCTCCAGAACTAGCAGACCCGTCCCGGTCACCAACAGTCTCCTCAGCATTCCATCTTCCACCTGACTCCTCTGTCAATCTGATTCTTCCATTTTTATGGGCCAGTCCACCACTCTACCAGGGCCTCCAAACCTGGGATTGGCCAGACTCCCATAAACATGCAGAGTAGGTCTCCACCCCTTCCTGCTTACCGACTTCTGGAAGGTTCTATGGTCCTCCACAATCAGGAGGAGGCAATAGAGCCACAACCTGTTAAGTCATCCAGCTGACCTGCAATAACCCAACCTCAATCACAGGCTCACAGTTATCATGAGTAATACACAATGATTTTACCTACAATATACTATGCTATTCTAGTAGCACACTAGGCCCGGTGCACACTGATGCAGTGCAGAATGCACTCTGACGCAGTATGCAATTTGCACCAGTTTCTGTGCATTTCCGGCACTCCATTCATGTGAACCACATAAAACATTTAACTGTCATTTTGTGAGATAATTTACAAGGGCGTGTTCAGCGGTGGAATTAGAGGGGGGGGCAGGGTAGGGGTTGGGTGGGGAAACTGGTAGTGAGTAACTCTTAAGGGCTGGCTAGTAGCTCAGGACTTGAAAGTTTGAGCCCTCCATTAGTGTGATGGTCATTGGGAAGAATGCTCCTTACGCTTGTGCTCATTGAGAAGAATTATCCCCTTACAGATAGCTGAAAAAAGATCAACAGTGTTAGTGGGAACTTATTTGAGAGGTAGAAATTGCTCATTGCTTGAAGAACCACTAGCAACCTCTGGAGGAACCTTATGGATCCATGTAACCCTGGTTGAGTGACGCTGTTCTAGGTCTTGAAGGCCGACAGTATGTGTGTCCAAGTGCACACAGCCCTTATAATGACAGACTTGGGCATAGTTCAGAGGGGACAGGTGTGCTCCACCTGAAAGCCAGAAGGGCTTCAGAAAGGTGCCAGGAGACCCCCTATGGAGAAGTCAAGGCTTGGGAACATGCTTCACGGTGCTGCAACTAAAGTCCGAGAGTTAGGAAAACCCAGAGAGCCAGGAGAACCGAAAGAGCCAGGAGAAGTGGGTAAGACACTCTGAGGGATCAAGCAAAGGCCAAGGTTTTGGGCCAAAGCAGCAGCACTGCTGAAGGGAGAGCCAGGTTGCTCGATAATATTTTGAGTGTATCTGTTTTTTATGGTGAAGCCATCTGCGTGGGAAACCCTGATGTAAGGACTTTTTTAATAAAAGCGGGCCAGTAAGCCCTTAACTATAGTCCCTAGCTCACGTGGACTCACTGAAAGCACATCTACCACTGAGCTGGTAGTATGTAAATTTTTTGCATCTATTTTTTTTGCTCATTTCGCATGGAAGATCTTTATCCTTCTGTATTGTATATTGCATACTGTAAGTGTACAAGCATAGCGATTTTCCATAAACAATTTTCTTCAAGTGTTTTGCTTTGCTAAAAAATGTATTTAATTCCTCTTTTAATTTCCTATGCTTTGTTCTTGGCTGAAGTGGTAGCGAGGGGTGCTGAGCACCTGTAATCCCCCTTTCGCTTGCCTATGCAATCCATCAAAGAAGTGTAATTTGTGGGTGGACTCACCCTCTGAAGTTACTGTACTTGCTGATCATATAATTACAAGTCAATTTGAAAAGCAGCATTATCACAAATAACACTTTCGGAGATGAATGGTACTTGTCGGTTCCTCTTTAGAAGCATGTGATGCCGGCTTTGTAGCGCCTTGAGCAATCTAAACTAACCGCGGTGTGTGCTGTTAGATAAGGCCAACGCTCTATTAGGTATTGTATCTGAGCATCAGCTGGAGAGGGGTAAAAGAGGAGGTGATAGTCCACTGCTCGTATCGCCTCCGGCAGCCACGGTCATGTGACCGGCCCTCATCAATCACATGATTAAAATGTCATTGCAGCACAGTGAAGGGAGAGAGAGCTACTCAGTGAACCATCAGAAGCATAGACAGCGACACAGGAAATTCATGGATGAATTAAAATGACTCTTTTGCTTGAAAAAGAAAAATTTTAAGAAAAGTTTCCAGCAAAAGAAGGTTCACAATGCCCACCTCTCTGGCAGGTGGTGAGTCCTTAAGTTGGGTAGACACCAATAGAGTTCTTTCGTTCTGCAGCTGTCTGGCCAACAATGTTCCACCTGGCTTGAAGGACGTCGGGTGGAGTGGTGTTGACAGGTCCACAGCCACCTATCAAATTTCACCTGGTTCGTTTGAAACTGGTTGATAGTCAATCATAATATAGGCAACTTTACTTCTTTTTTCAAGAGTTCTGTCTTCTGGTAGAATCTCCACATCCAACAATATTGAGTACGTTGGATGATTGCAGTCCCTGATGTGTACCATGGTTTCATCCACCAGCCCCTTTGTCCCTACAGGACGCAGTAGTGACCTAGGGCTGGTGGGAGGAACCAGTGTATATACAAGGGGGGACCAGGCAGCCAACACACCTAAATGTGGTAGAGCAGGTTTCCCTTTAAGGTGCCTCTTACCCCTAGGAGAAGGCTGGGAGTTTAGGAAGGACAAGGAGAGGGAGGTGGGTCAGACAAGAGAGGAAGGGAAAGGAGTAACATCTTTCAGCTGTGTAACTGCTCTTCCCCTTCTGGGAAGGGGTCAGGATTCCCTGAGCTTCCACACCATATCCTCAAGAAAGAAGGAGAGCTTCAGCTGGACAATTCAGGTCTAGAGGAAGACCTTGGGAATAGGTTCACCCCCTCAGTTCCTCCCCTCCTAGCACAGGCAGAGAAGAGTAGCAGAGCTACAGGGAGTGAGTGGCCTTTGCAAGCAGCCTCCAGCAGGGCCTCACATTTTGCCTATAGAACTGTACTGGGGCCTGTGACCTGAAAGAGCCAAGTTATTAATTGAGGCTTTCAAGTAACGAACATTAACCACATCCAGCCTCATGGTGCCTTGATCCGGACATAATACTGCTCTGAATTTAGTAGAAAGAATTCTACTGATTTCCTCTGGCTGTCGGGCTTGAGAGGGTAGGCCAGTATGGGGAACCCTTATGAGTGAGGGGGTAAAGACATTCACAGGCAACGCACTGGGTTGAGTCATGGACAAAGGTATAGCATTGACCTGAAGTTCAGTGAAGGTTGGCTTGGCTGCTCACTATGGCCATGCAAGGCAGCCCGCCACACTCAACACAATAGTGTTGGGTGTGAAGAATCTGTTAGAGGTCAGAGCTCTTAAAGATAGCAAAATAGGGACTCATTGGTAAATATAAAGAGTCTTCTTTTGAAATCAACTTTTTGGTGTAGAAATTTTTGTTCAGGTTACAGAGTGGCTTCAAAGAGATGCAGGATCAATATTGAACATTGCTACATTTGACAGCTGCACTGAGTTGCTAAAAGCTTCTAGAATATTCTAGCTTCTTGCTTTTTTGATGCGCACGAGTCACTTAAAGAGCATCCCCAAGCAACAAATCAAATCAATCAGAGATCTGATTTTACTGCGTAAGGTGAAATAGATACAGTATTTTCCCATGTTGACTTTTTCAAATTCCAATGTCATAAAATTCCAGAATGTCTCAGAGCCAACAGCAGAAACTTGCCTCAGCTGACATGCTGCGTCTGGGGGTTCCAAGAAACAAAGTAGCCATTACACAAAATCCAAGTCCAGGCAGCAAATCCTCCACCAGCAATCAGACTCAAGCTCTCAGATGCAGGGAAGTAGAACTATAAAGGGAGCCCTTTGTATGTAGGGACTATTGCAGCTGACGGTGGGAAAAAGAAAAAGCTTCTTGGACTACCTAGGTGAATGGATAACGTTTATTCTGATTGGGATTCTCTTCTTTAAAATTCCTGCGACCCACCTATTGAATCAATGCCGCCTCTGGAATTGTTTGGCAGATAATTTATCTTGCTTGCCTTTCTGAAATCAAATGATTTTTGACTGCATGTTAGGCAGAAGATGCTATTTCAAGAGCTTGCATGAGATGCTCTGTGAGACGTGAGCTTAAGTCGGTGTTGAGAATCCCATTATTTAGATCATCAATTTCTGTCAAAGGCTTGACCTATTTGAGAGCATTGTCCAATGCAGCTGATTTTATTTTCTTCATCGAGAGACAAATACTCTTCAGGAGGGAAGTGAGGAAGTAAAAGCAAGGTGTTCTAGATTAGGAAGGTTTTACATTTTTGTTCAAGAATCGGGGTAGACAGTTTTTGGAAAGGCTGACTCAGGGGAGGATTGGGAATACTGGGCCAACATTCATGGTGGTGACAGTTTCTGGTAGGCTGAAGAAAATATATCCTACATGTGTAGCACCCTCCTAGGTAGCTAGGGGATACTAGATGATTATTTTCAGTTAGAGGCTGAGTAGCAGCTTGATGGAATAGTCAGAGGGGGTCAAATTTTGGTTAGGGTTGAGAGGCTCTGCAGACCAGTTCCTTGATACCTCTCCCTGCTCTGGAATTGTGGAGAAGATTCTAGAAGCAGTTGGCGGGGGAGAGGAGGAGCTGGTCTGCACACTTAGGGGTCCCTAGCTAATACCTAAGCAGGAGTCTTGGCATGGGGCCAGGGCAGCCCTTAAATGTGGTAGAGTTGGAAGATGGAGTGAGAAGGCAGAGTTGCAGGAGCCTGGGAGGGGGCCCAGTTGGGAAGGAGCTGACCTCCGGGCAGTGGCACTGGAAGGGGAGAAAATCTCAGGATCTCACCAGCCTCCAGAGCAAGGACTAAAGAGTGGTGCAGCTGAAGGCCTGGAAGCAGCCACCGACCCCCCAGCTCATAGGTAAAGGGCTGAGTAAGTAGACATACATCCCCATTAAGGGGTGGCAAACTGGATTAGTTTGTTGCCCGGGACTGTTCACCTTATAGTGGCAAGCACTGGATCCCCTGCCAATGGATTCCTTCAGACAATTGGATAGAGGAGGATTATCTGGGGCCTGGGCTGGTACCTCAGGAGAGGCTGGAGAGCTCTCCAAGAAGATAATTTTGCTGTGTAAAGACATAGTTCCAGGAAGTTGTACCCAGTTGGCATTCCGTTGGGCATCCCATACACCCCTTACACCATCCAAGTTCAATACCCCTAATAAAAAAAAAAACAAGCTCAAGGACTGGTTACTGTCTCCTGGATGCATGTCTGTGAGGAATGTGTATTGCCTGGCTGTGCAGGGCTGTAGGGGGACCCAAAACTCCTAAGGGGGTAGTACTACACATGTAGTTCTGTCCCCGAGGGGGCCACAGTGGATTAGAAAGTTTATTTTCCAAACAGTAGAGAAGCAGACAGGCACACAGCAACAGTCCATTCGCTTTGGCTTATTAAACAGTCTAGGGGTTGTCTGGTAAAACTGGTAATGGGGGAGGGGTGTTTGAGATGGTATGGGATACACCAAAATGTGACGTATTATCAGTAGATGAGTTCTGAATCTCAGAAAGCCACAAGCCCAACATTCACAATAAGTGCGACCCAAGTGTGATCAAACTCAACTTGGACAGCATCTGTTTACCTTTTCTTTTGAAAATGCTAGATGCCTGCCTTTCATGCTGACTTTACTAGTTGCAAGAAGAAGAGAAATATTTGGCGCACTAAGAAGAAAAAGAAAAACAGGTATATACTCAGGGGCATATTTGCCACAAGGCAAACAAGGCACTTGCCTAGGGCGATATTTTTCAGAGGGGTAGCACCTCCCCCTTGAAGAAGGGATGAAAGAAGGGACCATGGGAACCAGGTGGGATCCGAGAGAGGCTGCGGGCTGCTTGATGGTGTATGTAGAGCCTGACTCTCATTCCTGGGGATGTCCAGAGTTGTGAAGATGAGTGTCTCTATTGTTGGGGGGGGGGGGGGGGCAGGAGTGTTGTTGGTCCATGTGAGGCTTTCTCTGAAGGAGGGGGAAGGGGGGGTTGTGTTGGTTGGTGTCTGTGTGGGCAGACGATTTTTGTGTTGCCTAGGGCAGCACAAAACCTAAATACACCGCTGTGTTTACTGTGATGGGTAGTATATTAACCAAAGTCCTTAAAATCCAAAGGTGGTGAAGGGATATTCCAACAGTGCTTGACTCAGTGGCTGATTCAAAAAGAGGTGGAAGAGATTCTGTGTGAACCATAAAAGAGAGAGAAGCAGCGCCATTTAAGTGCAGCAATATAAGTAAATAATGTATTCCTCAAAATTGGCAACTCACAATAGTAGTAGTCAAATGAGCGCTTGTCAAAATGGTCTCAACCGCTGTGCAGATCCTGGCCGATCCCGCTGCAGGCAAGTCTCCAAAGCACTGTCCTTGGCTGTGCTGGTGGTTCCCAGTACTTCCTAGTCGTTGTGGATCCTCAGGGCAGGCCAGAATGATGTCAGCTCCAGGTACAGCAACAGTAGCTTCTCGCTTCTCGGCCTTTTGGCTAAGATCAAGTGTAGTATCTGTTCTTATCAGTGTCCAGTGGGGGTGCTCCCGGCCATTCTCGCTTTGCGGGGATGGCTGTTGTATAGTACCCTCACTGGTATGATGGGGGTCTGGAAGGCTAGTACCGGGGGGACAGAAAGCGTGGTGCCCACGAGTAGAAGCTGGGGCCCATGAGTAATTCCCCCGAGTAGACCGGAAGGACCCAGTACCTCCTGATTTGGATGGATCTACCTTGTCTGGCCAAGGGTCGGGAAGGCAGAAAGTCCACAAACCAGTGTCCCCTGAGTAGACGCCCTCAGGGGTGCCACTAGTAACACCTGGGTGTGGGACCCCACAGTGTGAAGATGGCACAAGGTCACTGCGTTTTCACTCTTTTTGCACAAGCGCCCTTAGGACCAGGCCTTTTGGCTAGGACCAGGGCAATTTTTGCTCCAGGCCTCATGGCCTGGTCTGTGCACAATTTGGCACGGTACCACATTTTTTTATTTTCTATTTATTTAATTTAATCACTCCCACGTTTTGTCACTTTTTCTTGCTTTTGTGTGTGTTTTTCACAGGATGGAGGGTGTGGGTCCTCGGGCCTTCCCTGAAGTCTAGGGGGAGGATGTGTGGCCTTTTGGTTCCTTCCTCCCCTGATCCCTAGGGGGTTTTCTCTTCAGGAGAGCCCCCTGACCAAGTACTGGGTGTCCGGCTTCGGCTGGACACAAGGAACGGTGGTCCACCAGGCCTTTTGGCCAGGAGGACCAAATGGGAACCTTGTCCCCGTCAGGAGCTTCGTGCCCCGGGGGATCAGGGTAGTGGTCCAGCCCCTTTAGGGGTAGGACAAAAGCACACCCCTAAGTGCACTTTTTCGTGTGGTGTTCGCACTTGCACTTTTTTTGTGATCACTTACGGGTTTTTTTCGTTCTAGTTTGCACGTTTGCGGAAAAAAAAAATAAAATAAAACAGTAGGCGTGGCACACGTTCAGAACATGCATGCTCCTTCAATGGAGTTGCATACTTGTTCTAAATCTACGATGATCCACAACACATATTAGCACATGATCAGTAGTACAATGCTCTACAGTGACATGTGTAATAACTGTGGGATCAAAAGGAGACAATGAGGTCCTGGTTGGTGTGGATCCTCAGGGCAGGCAGGAGTGATATCAGCTCCAGGTACAGTAGCACAAGGCGTGGCACACGTTTGGAACATGCATGCTCATTCGATGGAGTTGCATACTTGTTCTAAATCTACGATGATCCACAACGCACATTAGCACATGATCAGTAGTACAATGCTCTGCAGTGCCATGCGGAATAACTGTGGGATCAAAAGGAGACAATGAGGTCAATGAAGGTTCATTTTTGGCACAGGAACTTGTCCAAGGTAGATGTCTGGAGCTTCCATAAGCCATGCAGGATCAAAAGGAGACAATGAGGTCCTGGTTGGTGTGGATCCTCAGGGCAGGCAGGAGTGATGTCAGCTCCAGGTACAGTAGCACAAGGCGTGGCACACGTTTGGAACATGCATGCTCATTCGATGGAGTTGCATACTTGTTCTAAATCTACGATGATCCACAACGCACATTAGCACATGATCAGTAGTACAATGCTCTGCAGTGCCATGCGGAATAACTGTGGGATCAAAAGGAGACAATGAGGTCAATGAAGGTTCATTTTTGGCACAGGAACTTGTCCAAGGTAGATGTCTGGAGCTTCCATAAGCCATGCAGGATCAAAAGGAGACAATGAGGTCCTGGTTGGTGTGGATCCACAGGGCAGACGGGAGTGATGTCAGCTCCAGGTGCAGCAGCACAAGGCGTGGCACACGTTTGGAACATGCATGCTCCTTCGATGGAGTTGCATACTTGTTCTAAATCTACGATGATCCACAACGCACATTAGCACATGATCATCAGTACAATGCTCTACAGTGACATGCAGAATAACTGTGGGATCAAAAGGAAACAATGAGGTCAATGAAGGTTCATTTTTGGCACAGGAACTTGTCCAAGGTAGATGTCTGGAGCTTCCATAACCCTCAGGAGCCATTTAAAGCCCATTGTACCCATAAAAAAATAAATAAATAAACCCTCTAAAATTTGCTTTCCAAATTGAGTCCAAAAAAAGAATCAATTGGGAAAGCAAAATTAAGGGGGTTTTGGTGGTTTTTCTAGGTCCAATAGGCTTGAAATTGGCTCCTGAAGGTTATGAAAGCTTCAATCAACTCTCTTGAGCCAGTTGATTGGAGATTCCATTTGTGACAATTTTATTTTATTTTTTTGCAAGATGAAAGAATAAAATAAAACTGACCCAAGCCCATTATATTTTTATTTTTAAGAAAGCTCAATTTCCACCCCTCTGTGCCTCCGCTGTCACTTTACATGTTATATTCAGAGTGTTTGTTGAAGGTCAGGAGATACGAAGTTCATATCAGCTAATATTTGGATGATGGCTTTTATGAGCTTATAAATGGCGTTGTTCTCCCCTCTATTGTTTTTACGGCGGGTGTTGGGTTTTTAGGAGTTTAACGCTGCAAAAGAGCAAAAAAAGATGCAGTGAAAATCTTCGCTTTTTTATCGGATTTTATTCCAAGACTGTACAGCAGTTAGTCACTGTTCGCAAGCAGTAAGAGTCTGAGTTATGATGTGTCTCTATCTACAATATATTGCGGAATTGCCTATCCATGCCAGGCTGTCTTCTTGTATATACACACACATTTATAAATCTACGGAGGAAGGGTCTTGGGATTAAGAGAAAGTCAAAATATTCACAGAAATATAATAAAGATGAGCTAAGAAGGAGATGGGGAGTGATAGAGGCTTTAGAGTATTTTAGGAGGATGATATTAAAGTTGAACTCTGGCCTTCTCTTCTGTTTTGCACAGCAGTGCAGGGTCCTCTCCCATACTTCAATTACTTTGATTTTGCTGCACACTGTGAACTTCTTAAGGAACTTCATTTGAGCCCCCCTCATTTCCTAGCTGGAGGACATCCAGCATCATCAAGGTGTGGAGTTATGCAGATGGCAGCATGAATATTGACACAGCCCACAGGCCATCTACTGAAGATCTGGTCTGGCATCACGGAGGAAGGCGTTCATCTGCTCTTTGGCCTTGTGCGTACAGACATCCCTAAAGGATCTTAGAGACTGTGTGCTACTTAACCCCTTCTGGTGCTAGGAACTCAGCTGTGGGTCTGGGCTAATGGGGACATTGACCTGTGGTCCAAAATGCTCCCCTCATTTCCTAATTGGAGGACATCCAGCATCATCCAGGTGTGGAGTTATGCAGATGGCAGCATGAATATTGATACAGCCTCAGCCTTTTCCTGAGAGAGGGACTCTAAGGCATGCTGGGTAACTGTATATGTTCTGTGAGCGCACGGGGCTCTGGGTCTTTTCTGTATTGGGTTGTTCCAGCCTGGGAGAAGGCACGTTGCTCTCCCAGGCAACTACTGCTATGGGCAACCTGAGGGCCTAAATGCTAAGACCCAGGTTCTACTAAAGCTGACTGAGGGGCCATCTACTGAAGATCTGGTCTGGTATCACAGAGGAAGCGTTCATCTGCTCTTTAGCCTTGTGACTACAGACATCCATAAAGGATCTTAGAGGCTGTGTTCTACTTAAAGCGGAGTTCCATCCGATTTCTAAAGTCTGGCCCCATGTATTGCTTCCTGCTGTCCCATCAATGTTTGGCACATTTTTTTTTTCTCCTAAAGTTTTCATACCTTTAGGCTACTTGAAGCACTCCACTTCCGATGTACCTCACCATGGTGAATACGTCACATCCTCCTGCCTGCTGGTTCCTGGGATGTATGTGTCATCAATCCCAGAAGTCAATGGGCATCCCCCACTCTGCAATGAGTGTGCCGTGCTTTCTTCTCACTGCACAGGCGCAAGATCAGGAGGTGCATGTTGGCTAGCCAGCTTCACCGTATTCTGGAAGAAAGTGCGGCTGGGCTTCAGATGCCCACAGTGAAGATGGAAGAACACA
Organism: Staurois parvus; assembly: GCF_062004578.1. NCBI lineage: Eukaryota > Metazoa > Chordata > Amphibia > Anura > Ranidae > Staurois > Staurois parvus. The sequence continues at coordinate 898,797 of NW_028318280.1, forward strand.
GGATCATGAGGGGCCTGTGAGTATCTTTAAAAAAACAAGGAAGACAAAACATTACATCTGCAGCATATGCCATTTTGCATTGCATAAGCTGCGACTGTCACGGAGGAACGTAAAAAAAAAAAAAGAAAAAAATTACTGGAACTCCGCTTTAACCCCTTCTGGTGCTAGGAAGTCAGCTGTGGGTCTGGGCTAAAGGGGACATTGGCCTGTGTTCCAAAATGCTTGGTCCATTTAACCTCTTGCTACATGGGACTTTCCTCAAGTTCGTTACTACTTTTATGACTGTGGCCCTAAAGTTGAAGTCTACTGTTTGCTTCAAGCATGGACTTCATCATAGCTTATCCAAAAGATGACTAAAAGTCCTCAACTGTGCTTAGTTCTTATTTCTGGAGTATCCCACTGTAGTAGCAACTTTGGGAATACCAGGTAAAACTCCGGACACAAACTTGAGGAAAACAAACCTTTAATTTACCGGCTGGTTTGACCTAGCCAGATTCGTGTCTGCAAAGCTAAGTGCCTTCAAAAGCCTCTTACATGGTGTATATACCAACAATTACTTCACAATGCATATATTTCCTCTTTCACTTTCTGTACATTCAAAAGATTTTCTAAACTGTGCAGTATATGGCCTTGAGTACCAGCTACAGATAAGAAGACTGGGACACATTACTTCACGGGAAATAAGGGAGGGGGGAAGTGAGCTGATAACTTTGCTTTTGCAAACAGAGGATGTTAGAAATGTTAAAGTTTAAAGGGAAACTCTGCAATATCTGGGTGCTGCCACACCACCTAATTCCCTATCCCTAACTACGTTCTCCAATAACAAAAACAACAAAAACAGCACCCCTAGACTGGTTATTGGAGAAATGTGTGAATGAGGCTATGTGCCTGGCTGCGGGGCAAAGTTTTTGGAGAACACCAAGACAGTATTCCTGCGGCTCCTACGGGAGTATCGCTATATATACATATATTCATCCCTTGCAGGTTGTAAGAGAAAGCCACAATAGCAAATGTTGCTTTCCCCTTTAACTCCTATCCATTTCCGACAGTGACCCAACTTTCTTCATATACCACCCAATGACCACCCAATGTCCCCTCTGCAGTTTGCCCTGGCCGCATGTGATTGGTCCAGTACAGATGACAATTGACTTGCCGTCTTGCTCAGGTGGGTTTTGGCTAGAATACGAACATGCCTGATCTTATCCCTAGTCATGTCAAAGTTTACCTGCTCCCTGCTGCCTCCAACAAATTCCTATTGGTCTATGACTGTGATGACCAACAGAAATGTGTGCAGGAGGGGACCGGTAGGGAGCTCAGTAACGCTGACCTTGTGATCCCATTAGGCTAATCATTACCAAGCTGAGACTTCAGTGCAGCTCCCTCTGTTCTCTCATGAGTGCCGCCTGAGGCCTCATGGTCTCATAGTGGTACAGACCTGCCTTTCAGCTTTTTCAATAAGAACTCTAGATAAATGAGGTCATCAGTGTTGGCCATGATTATCCCATACTGGAGAAAAAAGGAAGCTGCGGCAGCAGATATTGCCTTCCCCTTGGCTCCTATCCACCAACAGTGACCCAACTTTCTTCATACATAAGACCACCCAATGTCCCCTCTGCAGTTTTCCCCAGCCGCATATGATTGGTCCAGTACAGTACATTGGTCTATTACTGCGATGGCTTGCTTTTTTAACCAACAGAAATGTGTGCAGGAGGGGACAATTAGGGAGCTCAATAACGTTGAGCTTGTGATGCCATCAGGCTAAGCGTTACTGAGCTGAGACCTCAATGCAGCCCCCACTTTGTTCTCATGAGTGCCGCCTGAGGCCTCATGGTGGCACGGCCTTGTATTTCAGCTTTTTCAATAAGAACTATAGATTAATTAGGTCATCAGTGTTGGCCATGACTATCCCATACTGGAGAAAAGAGGAAGCTGCAGCAGCAGATGTTGCCTTCCCCTTGGCTCCTATCCACCACCAACAGTGACCCAACTTTCTTCATACATGAGACCACCCAATGTCCACTCTGCAGTTTGCCCTGGCCTCATATGATTGGTCCAGTTTAGTACATTGGTCTATGACTGTGATGGCTTGCTTCTTTAACCAACAGAAATGTGTGCAGGAGGGGACAATTAGGGAGCTCAGTAACGTTGAGCTTGTGATGCCATCAGGCTAAGCATTACTGAGCTGAGACCTCAGTGAAGCCTCCACTCTGCTCCCATGAGTGCCGCCTGAGGCCTCATGGTGGCACGGCCTTGTATTTCAGCTTTTTCAATAAGAACTCTAGATAAATGAGGTCATCAGTGTTGGCCATGACTATCCCATACTGGAGGAAAGAGGAGACCAGCAGCCTTCCCCTTGGCTATACTACCCACCACCGACAATGACCCAACTCTCTTCATATATGGTGGACGACCCAATGCCCCTTCTGCGGTTTGAGAGCCGCCTCTGTAGCACAAACGTCCAATGCACTAATGCCTGTAGCAGCACAAGCTCTAAGCAAGGAGAGGACACAGCATTCTCCCTACGCTGACTGGGTTAATTCCTGCAATTGCCTGGAAATCTGAAAAATGACTATTTTGCTAAGTTTGTATAAAATTAATATCCTCCAGTGTCGTGTCAAATGGCGCGCTCAGCCGTGCATGATAAAGGACATTAGTAAATTACGTCTGATAACGGCCAGCACATTTCTTATTGCAAATTGGCCTAGTTTGGCTATAAAACCCCCGACTTTCATCCTTAAAAAAAAAAAAAGTCCTCCGCTGTGTCCAGGCTATAGTGCATTTCCAGAGAGTAGACAATTTTCAGTCATTATGGTAAAGGTTACTGTAAAGTATCTCTCTTTATGTGACTTTTACATTTCATTTCAGCTGCTGTGCCAGTTTTTTTTAGGAATAAGGGTTCTATTTGTAAAGGGTGCACCAAATCCGTGAACATTCGCTGACATTTCCAGTATTTATCACCCCAGGACTGTTTTGTAGGCAACTGTTCCCATATGGAAGAAAAATATATTTGAAATATATTTTTAAAATAATCTTCCCAAATATACTGACATATATTTGAAATGCTACAATGTTGGCTGTATTCAATATATTTCAGTGTATATATATATATAAATATATATATATATGTACGGTATATACATATGGTGTATATATATATATATATATATATATACGGTATATATATACGGTATATATATATATATATATATACGGTATATATATACACAATATATATATATATATATATATATATATATATATATATATATACGGTATATATATATATATATATAAATACTGCATGTTGAAATGCATTTTTATTACAAAATACATATATAAAAAATATTTTTAAAAATACATTTCAAATATACTGTACTATACTGTATGTCTTTAAAAATACAAATCTACATTTTTGGAATTCATTTACAAATATATGTCAAAAAGTATTTTTTTATATGTTAAAAAAAAATCAGAAGAATATATTTAAAAAAATATATTTTTAAAAATATTTTTAATATATCTTGTACTATAAAAAAATGCATTTCAACATGCATGTGTGCGGTGTGTATTTTACTAGGGAGGCATGCTGTGCAGAGAGATACAAAGCAGCATGACCGAGCTGACAGTAGAGAGATCCGTGGCCTTTACATACAGACCTCTCCCCTGTCACTGTTCCTCAGCGATTGACATCTGTAGCCGCCAAAGGCACCCCCTACCCAGAAATGCAAAATCGCGTATATATGCACGTGAGCAGGGGTGGACTGACCATTTGGAAACTCGGGCACTGCCCGAGGGCCCGGGGTCAGTAGAGGGCCCCATGAGATGCCCCTGGTACCTTTTTCATAGGCTTTTTTGAGTTTGGGCAGGGACACAGGGGCCCCATGATCCCCTATTGCCCGGGGGCCCCATGAGTTGTCAGTCTGCCCCTGCACGTGAGTTTGCGCAGTCCTACCGCCCTGTAGCAGTAGTTCTGCTATAGGGCGGCTGGGAACCGTTTAATTTTTATTTTTGGTCTTTTTTTTGCCAAAAGATAAAAATCCCCAGTGGTGACTAACTACCACCAAAGGAAAGCTCTATTTGTGTGAAACAAATGGTAAGCCTTTCATGTATTTCATGTGTTGCATGACTGCGCTACGGTCATTCACAGTGTGATGGCGCTGAAAGCGGAAAATTAGCCTGGGCAGGAAGGGGGTGGAAGTGCCCGGAATTGCGGTGGTAAAGCCCTTAATGCCGTGCCTGCCAGCCCTTTAAGAGGTTTCTGATGCCGGGATTTACGATCATGTGACCTTCGTGATTGGCGGTCACTTGATCGGAAAGTTCCCAATTTCAAGTATCAATCAGGAACTTTCCGTTAGCCTCCGGGTGCGCGCTCTCGGCACAGGTTTATATACATTTGGGTACACAAATTTACGGCTTCTTGGAATCAAGGCCCACCCATCGAGAGGCCGAATATATGCATACTCAGGGGCGGACTGACAACTCATGGGGCCCCCTGGCAATAGGGGATCATGGGGCCCCTGTGTCCTCGCCCACACTCAAACTTCACGCACAAAAGCCTATGAAAGGTACCAGTGGCACCACATGGGGCCCCCTATTGACCGCGGGCCCACGGGCAGTGCCTGAGTGCTCGAATGCTCAGTCCGCCCCTGTGCGTACTCTCAGCGCAAAGGGATTACTGAGCCGGAGTGAATGGACTGGTGCTGTGTCCCTGGCTGCCTCTCCAACCATTTGAGAATAAACCCGTCTAATCTTCAGCAGACCCAAAGGGGGTAGAGAGGATTTGTGGAGCCTATCCAAGCCACAGAGCAAAAGATAGATTACCCCGCCGGTACATGCAAGAAGGGAGCTGGTGTCCCAATGTGTTTCCAGAAACTCAAGTCATACGGGGAGAGAGATGCCTCTCTACCGACCCAGCAGATCAGGATGAATGTGTGAGATGGCCTCAGCCGCCACTCCGGACATGCCCACTGACGTGTTTTGCCCCACCCACAGAGGTGACCTCTGTGACCAAGCCCCGGTTGGTAGGGCAAAATGCGTCAGAGGGCGTGACAAGAGTGGCGGCTGAGGTCATCTCACACATTCATCCTGATCTGCTGAGTCGGTAGGTTAAGTCAGTGGTCTCCAAACTGCGGCCCGGGGGCAGGATTCAGCCCTTTGCTTGCCTTTATCCTGCCCTTGGAGCACTATTTCATTCACCAACACCAATAATGGTGCACACTTCCTGTCAATGACACCAACAATGGGGCACAGTTTCTCCCATTGACACCAACAATGTGGCCCAATGACACTAATGATGGGGCACAATTCCTACCAATGACGCCAATGATGGGGCACAATTCTTCCCAATGATACAATAATGGGACACAGTTCCTCTCCATGACACCAACAATGGGGCCCAATGACTCTTATGATGGGGCACTATTCCTCCCAATGACATCAACGATGGGGCACAGTTCCTCCCATTGACACCAACAATGGGGTCCAATGACAATAATGATGGAGCACAATTCCTAGCAATGACGCCAATGATGGGGCACAGTTCCTCTCCATGACACCAACAATGGGGCCCAATGACTCTTATGATGGGGCACTATTCTTCCCAATCACGCCAATGATGGGATACTATTCCTACTGATGATGGGGCACTATTCCTACCAATGACATCAACGATGGGGTACAATTCCTCCCAATCACACCAATGATGGGATACTATTCCTACCAATTACACCAGTGATAGGACACCATTCCTACCAATGATACCAATGATGGGGCACTATTCCTACCAATGACACCAATGATGGGATACTATTCCTCCCAATCACACCAATGATGGGGCACTATTCCTACTAATGACATCAATGTTGGGACTCTATTGCTACCAATGACATCAAAAATGGGGCACAAATCCTCCCAATTACACCAGTGATAGGACACCATTCCTATCAATGATACCAATGATGGGACACTATTCCTACCAATGACACCAGTGATAGGACACTATTCCTACCAATGATACCAATGATGGAGCACTATTCCTACCAATGATACCAATGATGGGACACTTTTCCTACCAATGATACCAATGATGGGACACTATTCCTACCAATGACACCAATGATGGGATACTATTCCTACCGATGATGCTGCACTATTCCTACCAATGACATCAACGATGGGGCACAATTCCTCCCAATCACACCTGTGATAGGACACTATTCCTACCAACGAGACCAATGATAGGGCACTAATCCTACCAATGACACCAATGATAGGGCACAATTCCTCCCAATGACAGCAACAATGGGACATTGTTTACTCCAACTGATGCTGGAACATTTTCTACTCCCAAAGGTCCCAGTGTGGCCCCTCTAAAGTCTGAAGGACAGTAAACTGGCCCTTTTTTAAAAAAGTGTGGAGACCCCTGGACTCTTCGATTGTAAGCTCCCAGGATCAGGGCCCTCCTAACCCTCTTGTATTGTTGCTGTATTGTCTCTCTTTATATCGTAAAGCGCTGAGCAAACTGTCGGCGCCATAAATCCTGTATAATAATAATAATTAAGTGGATGTAAATCAGCAAATTCCATCCTGTCCAATAGAAATACAGATGGAAAAGGCTTCCCTCTAGTGACTATCTTTCTACCAGGCAGCGCAGTCAGCATCAACTGCTGAGAGAAGATCAATGACACCGCTGGCACAAGAGAAAGAAGCAAACCACTGCATAATTCAAGAAGTAAATAGTAAAATAGCTACAGAGCTACACGACCCCAACAGAACCAAGAACTGGCTGTGCAGGGGATTAAAAAGATTTTTTTACAGCTATGGAACAGCCATTAAATCGTCTCATTCACATTTCATAGAAAAAAAATCCATAAAGGAATAGTTTATGAAATGTATTCTTGAATCCAGAGCCGCAGCCAAAAAAAAAAAAATGTTTCTTGGCTTCAGTCGCCTCGTTTTATGTAACAGCAGGCTCCCTGTATAATAAGATATTATCGGCTTCCATTAAAATGTATTTATACATCCTAATAGACAATAAAAGCTGCCCCGGCCTTTGTCTTCAAAGCTCACAATCTATTTGTGAGAAAATATAATCCACTTTGTTCCTGGAGCTTTGGTGGTGGCTTGATGGACGGGCAGCCTTATAAAAGAGGCGCGCAGTTAAAGAACGAAGTCAATGAGAACATTTTGGACACCTCTATGTGCAGGAAATAGGCACGGATCACCTTTTTATTCCATTATGGTGGGGGGGTGGGGTGGGCAAGGAGAAGAGGGGAGGGTTTGTTTTAATATGGCGTTTCAACTATCGTGGTGGCCTCTTGTTGGCCACCAGTCGCCATAACAAGATGGCAGCCTGTACTTACTTGTAAGGGGGCTTGAGCGCCAAGAACACAAGTCTCTGCCTTGCTTCCTCTCCTACTAGAGCAGTGACCCAGCTTCTTGAGGATTTAACCCTCCACCATCCTCTACCAGAGGCCTCCTCGCGACATTCCCTGCCGTCAACCTTTATATCCCAAAAGAAGGATTGTCCACACAAAATATAGAGTTGCTGCACTTTACTGATGTTACTGAAAAGAAGGCAATTACAGTCACATCACATCAGCATACTATCCCAGGTCACATGGCAGTACATTGTCAATCACATATAGTGGACGATCTGGAGCAGTCACATGTGAAAGCAGCACGCAGCACATTCTTAGAAAGCCATCTTCTCTGACTCATTCTCTCTCCACCCGGGGTCATTAGTACTCACTCAGAGGGTTCTGGTTTGCCTTAGGCTGTCTGTGTCCTCTGATTAAATGTAAAAGAAAGGTGCAAAACAAAGAGATAGACACTTCCAAGTATAGAATTATAAGGCTCTTCAGGTCCAGCTAGGGGGAGGGAGTTAGTTTTTTGAGATAGGAGCCTGGGTGTGAGTCAGTCAAGTTATTTTAGGTCAGGGCTGAGCGCTCTGCAGGTCAGTTCTCTGATGCCTCCCCCTGCTCAAGAAGCTGGAGAGGACCCTAGTCCTTAACCCTAATCCTAACATTTAACCCAAACCCTAGGCCTAACCCTAACATTTATCCCTAATTTTAGCCCTTAGATGTAACCCTAACCCTTAACCTTAGCCCTTAAACCTAACATGTAACCCTAATTCTAGCCCTTAGACCTAACCCTAAAATGTAACCCTAGCCCCTATGCCTAACCCAAACCCTAAAATGTATCCCTAATTCTAGCCCTTATCGTTAACCCTAAAATTTAACTCTAGCCCTTAAACCTAACATTTACCCTAACCCTATGTCAGGGTCCTGTCCATGACAGGAGTTCTGGAAGATCCGGCGTTTCTGCCAATACTCTATATGGCCGCAGGAGGACACATCAGCCTCAGTCTGGTGCCAGACGGTCTTTATAAGGAGGCTCAGCACTTCCTCTGGTTGCTGGATGATCTCTAGCTCCCCGTGCCTTGTTCCTGTCTCCTGTGACCTGTGACCTCCTGATACCGACTCGGCTTGCACTTGGACCTGTCTGCTCTACTGAACCCCTGATCTGACCTCAGCTTGGCTAAAGGATACTCTCTCTCTCGCTCCTCCTTGTATGACCTCGGTTATCCCACCTGACCACGTCTGCTCTGATTCCAACCTGGTACCTGACCTTGGCTTGTATACCACACACAGGCGCCACCAGTCTGCAGACCGGTCTCCGTGCACCAGATGTGCTTCTGAGTGGACCACCAACCAGCCCTTCTACAGGCGACCTGTGCAACTTTGGGCCTGACTCCCGCTGTCCCACTCTCAGGGGAGTCTGGAACTTAGCCGCAAGGGAAGCCCTCTCTCCACTGGCCACCACCACCAGGTACGTGATACCCTAGTCCTTAACCCTAACCCTAGTCCTTACCCCTAACCCAAACATTTAACCCTAACCCTAGTCCTTAACCCTAACCCTAGTCCTTAACCCTAACCTTAGTCCTTAACCCTAACCTTAGTCCTTACCCCTAACCCAAACATTTAACCCTAACCCTAGTCCTTAACCCTAGTCCTTAACCCTAACCTTAGTCCTTACCCCTAACCCAAATATTTAACCCTAAACCTAACCCTTAACCCTAACATTTAACCCTAACATTTAACGAGGGTTAAGTCCTTAACTCTAACCCTAGTCCTTAACTCTAACCCTAGTCCTTAACCCTAACCTTAGTCCTTACCCCTAACCCAAACATTTAACCCTAATCCTAAAATTTAACCCTATACCTTAACTTTAGCCCTTAACCCTAACATTTAACTAGGGTTAAGTCCTTAATTCTAACTCTAGTCCTTACCCCTAACTCTAGTCCTTACCCCTAACTCTAGTCCTTAACCCTAACCCTAGTCCTTACCCCTAACCCAAACATTTAACCCTAACCCTAGTCCTTACCCCTAACCCAAACATTTAACCCTAACCCTAGTCCTTAACCCTAACCTTAGTCCTCACCCCTAACCCAAACATTTAACCCTAACCCTAGTCCTTAACCCTAACCTTAGTCCTCACCCCTAACCCTAACATTTAACCCTAATCTTAAAATTTAACCCTATACCTTAACTTTAGCCCTTAACCCTAACATTTAACTAGGGTTAAGTCCTTAACTCTAACTCTAGTCCTTACCCCTAACTCTAGTCCTATAACCCCTAACCCTAGGTCTTAACTCTAACCCTAATATTTAAACCTAACCCTGAACCTGAATCCTAACCTTTATCCTGAGCCCTAGTCCCTAATCCTAACACTTAACCCTAACCCTAATACTTAACCCTATTTTTTAACCCTAACCCTAACCCTAGTCCTGAACCCTAACATTAAACCCTAAATATTAACCCTACCTTGGGACTTTGGACACATAAAGGTTCCTGCCCAGCTTTGATGGGACTTTGATGCTACTTGAGTGCTGAAGAGTGTAAAGTTGCATCAAAGTACCACTACATGAACAGAAGTGTCATACTTTGTACTTTGCTATTAGCCAACCCCCCCCGCAGATAAAAAATGAAACACTTGTGCTTCTGTCCATTGAAGTCTATTGCACACAAAACTGCAATTTGCTGCAGATATTAACCTCTTGGTGCCGGCTCAACACAAATGTGCGGCCTCCCAGCACCTGGGCCTAGACTTTTTGCGTTCTATTAAAAAAAACATATGTGCTGAGAGCGCACGCCCTGCGAGCTCCCAGCACACACGTCCGGTACTCACGGAAAAGTCCCGATCTCCTCTTTTGATCGGGACCTTTCCCGATCATGTGACCGCCGTGATGGCATGTCACGATGGTCACATGACCCTAAACCCCCGCCCTGCCTCCCGGCTTCTGAAACCCTTAAAGGGCTGGGAGGCACCGGGGCCAAGGGGTTAACATAGATCCATAGGAAATCATGATAAATGGACTGAAGAGCATTTCTGCAAATCGCGGAACTCATTGAAATCCACATAAGTGTGAACCTAGGGTTAGCTGAGGCATGCAAGCAGGAGGGTGTGCTTAGCTGAGAAAGCCCCTCCCCCCACTCCTGAAGACTCCTGAGATGTATGACATCATATTAGCCTAGGCCAGAAACCAGGAAGTAACTGAAGAAATGTAAAACGAAAAGCATAAAACAAGTAAATATAATATACCTTCCTTATCTATTTACGAATGCCGGAAGGATAAGGATTAATAATAGTCCATGTTGGCTGAGAGCGTTGAGTTCCGCTCTGAGCTCAGCCAGCTGCAATGTCACCGATGTCGAGTAGGTTGTCTGAGTTGTGGGCCGCCTGTACAGGAATGTCCGCTTCACTCTCTGTTTTATTGATCTGCAGCGGGAGATGTTCCGTGTCTTTGGCAGAGAAGCTCCTAACGGTTGCTCACATTTATCATCATCTCCAGATGTTCAATGGCTGCCCGTTTCTGTGTTATGGAGCCGCGTTGCTCCCTTTTTCCGAGACGTAATTGTCGTTATTTCATTCTGTTGGCGCTTGTACAATAATATGTTTTATGGTATCTATAGGCAGGACATGCCAGTTGCTTGATTCGGATGGTTTTTTTGGCTCTTGCTGTAAAAAAGGGGACATGGGATCATCACACCTATATAAGAGCTTTGCATAAAATGAAAGCCTACGTTTGTTAACCACTTCCCGTCCGGCCATTGTATATAAACCGCCGGAGGGGAGCAGTGCAGGGGCGGGTGGTCATTTATAAACAGTCCCTGCCAGGGGCGGGCTGACAACTCATGGGGCCCCTGGGCAATAGGGGATCATGGGGCCCCTGTGTCCTTGCCCAAACTCAAAAAAGCTTATGAAAAAGGTACAAGGGGCATCTCATGGGGCCCCCTACTGACCCCGGGCCCTTGGGCAGTGCCCGAGTTTCCAAATGGTCAGTCCGCCCCTGGTCCCTGCTTGTGTGCGCTCCCTGGGAGCGTGCAGCACCGCGATCCGGTGCCCAATGTACCTCCAAACACAGTGGAACACCGACCATTGTACGTGACCTCTGGGTGAGGTCCCAATCATTTGATCACTGATTAGCCATTTATAAACAGCCTCCCCGCCCCCTGCTTGTGTGCGCTCCCTGGGAGCGCACAGCACCGCAATCCGGTGCCTAATGTGTTCTCCAGAACACTGATCACTGTATGGGACCTCTGTGTGAGGTTCCGATCATGTGATCACTGATTGGCCAATCAGTGATCACATGAAGAGTAGTAAGCAAGATGTCACTTCTGAAATCATTGCTTACTACGTGTGAAATCTGTGAATGATCACGGAGATCACATGGCACAGGGCCATTCACAACAGCCTTGTACCCTGTGACAAGCTGTGACCAATCACAGCTCTCACAGTATTTCTCAATGGCTGCAAGAATGCAGCCAGAGAGAAGGAAAAATGATTGTACAGCCTTTATGGGTGTAAAAGCAATTAGTGTAGAAAAAAAAAAATCTTCATCACCCCCCACAAGTAGCACAGTGTCACTATGGTGACACTGTACTGCTAGGGTGACCGTATGTAAAAAAATAAAAAAAAAAGAAATAATAATATAAAAAACTAAAATAAAAATGTAAAAAAAATTTAGAAAAATAATAATTTTTGGTTATAAACTAATTTGGGTTAATTTTGTTTTACTAAAAAGATAACTGAATACATTTTGGCCAAAATGTATGAAGAAAGATTATTTATTTGCAAAATTTTATAATAAAAACCCTTTTTTTCAAAATGTTTAGATTTTTCATTTATATAGCAAAAAAAAAAAAAATCCCAGCGGTGAATAAATACCACCAAAATAAAGCTTTATCTGTCTCAAAAAATGCTAAAAAATTCATATGGGTACAGTGTTGCATGACCGCGCAATTGTCATTCAAAGTGTGATAGCGCTGAAAGCTGAAATTTGGCCTGGACAGGATAGGGGGGAAAGAGTCCGGACTGGAAGGGGGGGAAAGTGTCCGGACTGGAAGGGGGGTGAAAGTGTCCGGACATGAAGGGGGTGAAAGTGTCCGGACAGGAAGGGGGTGAAAGTGTCCGGACAGGAAGGGGGGAAAGTGTCCGGACTGGAAGGGGGGGGAAAGTGTCCGGACTGGAAGGGGGGGAAAGTGTCCGGACTGGAAGGGGGGGGAAAGTGTCCGGACTGGAAGGGGGGGAAAGTGTCCGGACTGGAAGGGGGGGAAAGTGTCCGGACTGGAAGGGGGGGAAAGTGTCCTGACTGGAAGGGGGGGAAAGTGTCCGGACTGGAAGGGGGGGGGAAAGTGTCCGGACTGGAAGGAGGGGAAAGTGTCCGGACAGGAAGGGGGGGAAAGTGTCCGGACTGGAAGGGGGGGAGCGTCCGGACTGGAAGGGGGGGGGAAAGTGTCCGGACTGGAAGGGGGTGAAAGTGTCCGGACAGGAAGGGGGTGAAAGTGTCCGGACAGGAAGGGGGTGAAAGTGTCCGGACAGGAAGGGGGTGAAAGTGTCCGGACTGGAAGGGGGTGAAAGTGTCCGGACTGGAAGGGGGGGGAAAGTGTCCGGACTGGAAGGGGGGGAAAGTGTCCTGACTGGAAGGGGGGGAAAGTGTCCGGACTGGAAGGGGGGGGGAAAGTGTCCAGACTGGAAGGAGGGGAAAGTGTCCGGACTGGAAGGGGGGGAAAGTGTCCGGACTGGAAGGGGGGGAGCGTCCGGACTGGAAGGGGGGGGGGAAAGTGTCCGGACTGGAAGGGGGGGAAAGTGTCCGGACTGGAAGGGGGGGAAAGTGTCCGGACTGGAAGGGGGGGAGCATCCGGACTGGAAGGGGGGGAAAGTGTCCGGACTGGAAGGGGGGAAGTGTCCGGACTGGAAGGGGGGAAGTGTCCGGACTGGAAGGGGGGGAGCGTCCGGACTGGAAGGGGGGGAAAGTGTCCGGACTGGAAGGGGGGAAGTGTCCGGACATGAAGTGGTTAAATAGTGTTTTTACAGTTTGTGGTTAAAAATATTTTTTCAGCACAAGGGACAATGGCCTTTTGGCTAAGATCAAGCGATCAAATGCAATATCTGTTCTAATCAGTGTCCAGTAGGGGCGATCTGCCGTCATTCTGGATCTTTGGTAGGAATGGCTGGCTGTATAGTATCCCTGCTGCATGACGGGGGCTCTGAAGGCTAATACCGGCAAGAACAGAAATCGGGGCGCCCACAGGTAGTTTGGGCACAAAAATAATTCCCCCAGGAAAACTGGAGGGGCTCAGCCCCTCCTGATTTGAATGGGTCTACCTTGTCTGGTCATAGGCATGTGGTGTAGGTCCCTGGGCCTACCCTGAAGTCTAGGTGGAGGATGTATGGCCATAAGGTTCCTTCCTCCCCTGAACCTGGGGGGGGGGGGTCTCTTTTCGGGGGAGCCCCTTAGCTAGTACTCAGTGGTCAGCTTCAGCTGGCCACAAGGAGGGGAGTCCGTTAGGTGGACCATGGTCGAGCCGCGTCCCTGTCAGCAGCCTTGCCCCCCAGGTATTCAGGGTAAGGTCCTACCTCTATGGGGAGTGGACAAAAAGCACACCCTTAAGTGCACTTTTCTGTGTGTGCTCACATGCACTTTTTTTGTTCATGTAGCACTACCCCTGGAGGAGCCACTTGTATTTCTTATCAGGTCTCCCCTTTGTTTTGCCCCCCAGCTAAGCACAAAGTATTTTCCACAGTCAGGTACACACACTCTTTTCACTCTCTCTGTCTTCAGGACCTCAGGTCTTGAGAGACTTCAGAAGGCGCACGCGCGCGCGAAACGCGTTGTCTAGATTACCGGCCCCGGCCACCGGCTTGCTTTCCAAGTCAGGATCCTCCCTTCCGCTTCCTCCGAGATCCTGGTGACATCAGTTCCGGGATGCCGCGGTCTCGTGGCTCACCATCAGTGCACAGGAGCACTTTCTCTGCCCTGCATTGATGCACCCAAGGAGCAAACGGCTCCTCTACCTTGCCCAGGCCACCTCATGTTTTGATCCTTTGATTGTAATAATGGTACACCTCAATGTGAGGTTTGAGTGTATTCAGTCTCACAGCGCTGTTTCTTTTGAGGTGTATGGATTCACGGTACAAGTGTTTATTACAGCAGCAGTGATGGGATTCTGTCTTGAACACTTTTCCAACTACATTATGGATGGTTCTTACTGCGCTTGAATATCTGACATTCCAGGCCCTCAGGTCACCCACCCGAGGCCTGCATAGCAGCAAGTGCCAGGCGAGGCAAGCCTTCCTCCAGCCTGGCTTGGTATAACTCCCCGGAAAAACGCTGAAACCATATGCTAACAGAACATAGATACCACTCCCAGCATGCAAAGTTGCCACCCTCCCCTACAATTGGCCAGGGCTGTAATCTATATGCATGATGCTCATTTGCCTCATTCCCTCCTAGGTTCTGGAAGGCTCTCAAAGCTTCCAGAAGGGGGAAGATCTCAAGTTCTTCAACGCAGTGCGGCGCGCTCCCACCACAAAGACAGGTACGCAAATATGCGGCCCCACGGAAAAAGCCCAGTTCTGTGAGGCTGCATATTTCTGTGACGTCGGCGTCAAGGGGTTAATTGCGTTAATTGAGCCACCTATTATTTGGTCCTCCTGGAGCTTCCTACATGGTGGGCTTGGTCTGGTGTCAACTTGACCTCGTTATCTAATCAGTGTGGGATGTTTATCTCAATGTGTAATATTTGTTTTATTGCTCATGTGAGGACTGTCCCTATTTCTGAAGCGTATAAAAACATGTATTTCTGTTCAATAAAGAGTTTCAGCTTTGCACCTAAGCTAGTCGCCTAGTCTAGGGTATGATGCCCAGGTGAGGAAGCAGTTATTTGATGGAAGACCCAAGCAGGGTGCCAGGTGGTCCATTGCAATGACACCACTCTCAGACTTACTATGGGGCATCCCAGTTGTCGGCTGCACCTCCTCAACATAGAAGCCGCCCGCCAACATCTGATGGGACCAGACTGGAGCAGCTTCAGAATAGGTAAGTATACATATCTTTCCTGTACAGGGATACCCCTAGAATGTGAGTGGGTTTGGCCTTTGTTAGGTTCTGCCTGAACTTCCACCTTAAGCCTACATCCATGTTATCTCCTTCGACAAACATCATACAAAGATGTTTAGACAATTGTGCGCTTCCAACTCTGTGGCAAAGAAAACTTTTTGTCTTTAATATGAATTTGTTCCTGTGAACAGATCCAGCTCCATAATGACACGGTTTGATGGGTTTTGTGTGGAGGAACTCGAGTGCACAAAATCCTGACCTCAACAATATTGAACACATTTGGGATTAATTGGAAGTCCGATCGTGAGCCAGATCTTCTGATTCAACATCAGTTACCTGACCTCCCAAATACTCTTTTGGCTGAATAGACACAATTGCTCACAGATTCCAGTTTTACAACTTTCTTTTGCTGCGGTTTCAGATGTGCTGAGTGACCATCTTTGCACCACTAACGTCTTTGCGCCATTGGTTAACGATGGACTAAAAGTTGATCAGAGTCTTCTAGCCTACACTCCTCCCTTGACAGTTTTCTGTTTGTCTCTTTGATGAATAGATGTTCTCATAGGGCACCTCCAATGTCATAGTAGAGCAAAAAATGAAGATGCCAATCTGCAGATGAACAGACATCTGCAGACCACCACCAATGACTTTCAAAGTCAGTGCAGGACTGGAGTCATGAGGATCTTGGAATTCCATGCCCTTGGAAGAGAATCCTTACATGGGACTACAGGCAATGACCAATAGCTGGCAAAGTTCAGGCACAACAATCCAACGATCCTCGCCCCCCTTGACTATCCTTTATAGGTCATAAGGGTACCATTAGCTCATACAACATCAAATATGGTCATCACTATAGCTGACTCCTGTGTTCTTCACCTATAGCTGCCCCCTTTCCTATAAGGCAACCAGGCCTACTGGTACTCAGTTGTTCCCAGGACATATACACAATGCTATAGCACCTGGCTACCATGCTGGAGCAGGTGCGAACTGAGTACAGCAAACAGGTACTTGCCGTTGGCAGACAAGCTGAGGGGTTCCATGACAGCTAGGTACAAGGCAGGCAAGGTTCAGGGTACTCAGGGTCAAATCAATAGTCAAAAAGCTGGCAGAAGTCAGAAAGTAGTCGATATCAGAGCTGAGGAATCTAGATTAGCAAACAGGACAGACAACAGGGAGCTTGCAGCACGTGTTACAAACACAATATCACAAGCATGAGGCTGTAGGCTTGGCTGGCTTTAATCAAGTTTGGTCTTGACCCAGAGACTGGCCACATCAATCACCTTGCAGGTGGACAGACAGGGAGAATGTACCATAGCCAAAACCAGGGTGCTGGAATGAGACCAGCAGTTGTGATGGAGCAGGAGCGCTACACGCTCCTGACACAGGCTCACTCGTATTTCTAACTGCAAAGATATTCATCCATGTTGTAGACCAAAACCAAGAGAATCTTACAAATATATATTACTTAGATCCCGCACCTCAGGGGAGCTCGTGCCATCCACCAAGGTGAGCCTCTCTGCTGCTATAGCTAGTGACCTCCAAGCCTGACTCCAGGTCGTGATCTTCATATGAGATGTGTTTAAATATCCTTTGAAAAAGATGAATCTGCTAGTGCAGGGGTAGGCAACCTGTGGCTCTCTAGCTGTTGTGGAACTACATTTCCCATGAGGCATTGCAACATTACAAAACTGACAGTTACAGCCATGACTTGCAGAGGCATGATGGAACTTGTAGTCCTTCAACAGCTGGAGAGCCGCAGGTTGCCTACCCTGTGCTAGTGGGATAAAACAATCTAGGGCAGCCATTCTAAACCAGGGCTCCAAAGAACCCCAAGGTTCCTCCAGAGGTTGGTAGGGGTTTCTTGAGTTGTGGCTGATTGACCAGCCATTTGATGGTGACTGCATAGTTCTGGGGTTATTGCCACATGGCAGAGTCAGTTGTTTGAAGTCAGTTGCATTTTGACCACCACTGTAGGGGCTGCATTCTTACAAATGACCACCAATGTAACGAACATTTTTCTCACTGACCACCAATGTAAGGGGCATTCTTCCCACTGACCCCCAATGTAAGGAACATTCTTCCAACTGACCACCAATGTACGGGGCATTCTTCTCACTGACCCCCAATGTAAGGGTCATTCTTCCCACTGACCCCCAATGTAAGGGACATTCTTCCCACTGAGCACCAATGTAAGGGACATTCTTCCCACTGACCACCAATGTAAGGGACATTCTTCCCACTGACCACCAATGTAAGGGACATTCTTCCCACTGACCACCAATGTAAGGGACATTCTTCCCACTGACCACCAATGTAAGGGACATCCTTCCCACTGACCTCCAATATAAGGGACATTCTTCCCACTGACCACCAATGTAAGGGACATTCTTCCCACTGACCACCAATGTAAGGGGCATTCTTCCCACTGATCACCAATGTAAGGGACATTCTTCCCACTGACCACCAATGTAAGGGGCATTCTTCCCACTGACCCCCAATGTAAGGAACATTCTTCCCACTGACCACCAATGTAAGGGGCATTCTTCCCACTGACCCCCAATGTAAGGAGCATTCTTCCCACTGACCCCCAATGTAAGGGACATTCTTCCCACTAACCCCCAATGTAAGAGACATTCTTCCCACTGACCCCCAATGTAAGGGACATTCTTCCCACTGAGCACCAATGTAAGAGACATTCTTCCCACTGACCACCAATGTAAGGGACATTCTTCCCACTGACCCCCAATGTAAGGGACATTCTTTCCACTGACCACCAATGTAAGGGACATTCTTCCCACTGACCACCAATGTAAGAGACATTCTTCCCACTGACCACCAATGTAAGGGACATTCTTCCCACTGACCCCCAATGTAAGGGACATTCTTTCCACTGACCACCAATGTAAGGGACATTCTTCCCACTGACCACCAATGTAAGGGACATCCTTCCCACTGACCTCCAATATAAGGGACATTCTTCCCACTGACGACCAATGTAAGGGACATTCTTCCCACTGATCACCAATGTAAGGGACATTCTTCCCACTGACCACCAATGTAAGGGGCATTCTTTCCACTGACCCCCAATGTAAGGAACATTCTTCCCACTGACCACCAATGTAAGGGGCATTCTTCCCACTGACCCCCAATGTAAGGAGCATTCTTCCCACTGACCCCCAATGTAAGGGACATTCTTCCCACTGACCCCCAATGTAAGAGACATTCTTCCCACTGACCCCCAATGTAAGGGACATTCTTCCCACTGACCCCCAATGTAAGGGACATTCTTCCCACTGATCACCAATGTAAGGGACATTCTTCCCACTGACCCCCAATGTAAGGGACATTCTTCCCACTGACCCCCAATGGAAGGGACATTCTTCCCACTGATCACCAATGTAAGGGACATTCTTCCCACTGACCACCAATGTAAGGGACATCCTTCCCACTGACCTCCAATATAAGGGACATTCTTCCCACTGACCACCAATGTAAGGGACATTCTTCCCACTGACCACCAATGTAAGGGACATTCTTCCCACTGACCACCAATGTAAGGGACATTCTTCCCACTGACCCCCAATGTAAGGAACATTCTTCCCACTGACCACCAATGTAAGGGGCATTCTTCCCACTGACCCCCAATGTAAGGAGCATTCTTCCCACTGACCCCCAATGTAAGGGACATTCTTCCCACTGACCCCCAATGTAAGAGACATTCTTCCCACTGACCCCCAATGTAAGGGACATTCTTCCCACTGAGCACCAATGTAAGGAACATTCTTCCCACTGACCACCAATGTAAGAGACATTCTTCCCACTGACCGCCAATGTAAGGGACATTCTTCCCACTGACCCCCAATGTAAGGGACATTCTTTCCACTGACCACCAATGTAAGGGACATTCTTCCCACTGACCACCAATGTAAGGGACATCCTTCCCACTGACCTCCAATATAAGGGACATTCTTCCCACTGACCACCAATGTAAGGGACATTCTTCCCACTGATCACCAATGTAAGGGACATTCTTCCCACTGACCACCAATGTAAGGGGCATTCTTCCCACTGACCCCCAATGTAAGGGACATTCTTCCCACTGATCACCAATGTAAGGGACATTCTTCCCACTGACCCCCAATGGAAGGGACATTCTTCCCACTGATCACCAATGTAAGGGACATTCTTCCCACTGACCCCCAATGTAAGAGACATTCTTCCCACTGACCCCCAATGTAAGGGACATTCTTCCCACTGACCACCAATGTAAGGGGCATTCTTCCCACTGACCCCCAATGTAAGGAGCATTCTTCCCACTGACCCCCAATGTAAGGGACATTCTTCCCACTGACCCCCAATGTAAGAGACATTCTTCCCACTGACCCCCAATGTAAGGGACATTCTTCCCACTGATCACCAATGTAAGGGGCATTCTTCCCACTGATCACCAATGTAAGGGACATTCTTTCCTCTGACCACCAATGTAAGGGACATTCTTCCCACTGACCCCCAATGTAAGAGACATTCTTCCCACTGACCCCCAATGTAAGGGACATTCTTCCCACTGATCACCAATGTAAGGGACATTCTTCCCACTGATCACCAATGTAAGGGACATTCTTCCCACTGACCACCAATGTAAGGGACATTCTTCCCACTGACCCCCAATGGAAGGGGCATTCTTCCCACTTATCACCAATGTAAGGGACATTCTTCCCACTGACCCCCAATGTAAGGGGCATTCTTCCCACTGATCACCAATGTAAAGGACATTCTTCCCACTGACCCCCAATGTAAGGAGCATTCTTCCCATTCACCCCCAATGTAAGGGACATTCTTCCCACTGACCACCAATGTAAGGGACATTCTTCCCACTGACCACCAATGTAAGGGACATTCTTCCCACTGACCCCCAATGTAAGGGGCATTCTTCCCACTGATCACCAACGTAAGGGACATTCTTCCCACTGACCTCCAATGTAAGGGACATTCTTCCCACTGACCACCAATGTAAGGGACATCCTTCCCACTGACCTCCAATGTAAGGGACATTCTTCCCACTGATCCCCAATGTAAGGGACATTCTTCCCACTGACCACCAATGTAAGGAACATTCTTCCCACTGACCACCAATGTAAGGGACATTCTTCCCACTGACCCCCAATGTAAGGGACATTCTTCCCACTGACCCCCAATGTAAGGGACATTCTTCCCACTGATCCCCAATGTAAGGGACATTCTTCCCACTGACCACCAATGTAAGGAACATTCTTCCCACTGACCACCAATGTAAGGGACATTCTTCCCACTGACCCCCAATGTAAGGGACATTCTTCCCACTGACCACCAATGTAAGGAACATTCTTCCCACTGACCACCAATGTAAGGGACATTCTTCCCACTGACCCCCAATGTAAGGGGCATTCTTCCCACTGACCCCCCAATGTAAGGGACATTCTTCCCACTGACCACCAATGTAAGGGACATTCTTCCCACTGACCACCAATGTAAGGGACATTCTTCCCACTGACCCCCAATGTAAGGGACATTCTTCCCACTGATCACCAACGTAAGGGACATTCTTCCCACTGACCCCCAACGTAAGGGACATTCTTCCCACTGACCCCAATGTAAGGGATATTCTTCCCACTGATCCTCAATGAATTGGTTCTAGCAAGACCTGAAAACTATTTCAAAGGTTCCTCTGGGGTGAAAAGGTTTGGGAAAGTCTGTTCTAGAGGCACCTGTCAGGATTGTGCATTCATTCTACCCTTTATTTCCATTTCCATCCGGCTCCTACGTGGGGCATGCTTTGCACTTTTATTAAAAACCAGGACTTAGAGAATGTATAAAATGATTCATTTTAAAGTTTTTGCGCTACATAGTATTTACACTTCCCATGAAATATGTAATTACTCACAGATCCCGGCAGCGGTCAATCATTGTGGAACAAGGAGCAATATTTCTGTTACTCTATTGTATCTTATATTTTATTCTTCTTGAAAACTGTCAGCTTTTATCCTTTGTAAGTGTTTTTCTTTTCAAAATCCTCATTGTCTCCAAATTACATATTATATTGTTTAACTTTTACATCCATTTCCACTGTAACTGCTGCTTTTTTTTTATTTTTTCCTTGTGTTGAGTCGGCATCCAGGGGAGAATATCCTTAATATTCCTCCTTTTGAGTGAATATACGACAAACTATACTGGTTAAAGCGTTAGCCTGCCCGAAAATAACATCCTGGGTATAGGTAGGGACCGGTGCGCTGCATTTGCTCCTGGTCCTTTTGCGTCTTGAACATATCAACAGCAAGATCTACCTGCCAGAACCACAGAATTTTAGGTATTCCTGTTCCACAATATAAAATAAATTGTTAATCGTGCATTTGACATAAAGAACAAATAAAAGTTCAATAAATCATAAAAAATATAGATAATATATATTTAAAAAAAAACAATTATACCTATTAAAAATATATTCATAAAGAACAATTTATGTATTTTTAATAGTTAAACATAAATTTAATACAAAGAGCAATTAAACATTCAACAAATCTTAGAGTGTAAACTGTGCTGCCCTATATTGTACAGAAATTGGTTTTCATGAAAATATTTATTTTAGGTAATTTTTAAAATATTTTTATATATTATATCTTCTCTATATAAAAAATATACCTATATATACATATATATATATATATATATATATACGTATATATATATATATATATATATATATACACACACACATATATATATATTGTGGCAGGGCGGTATCCTGCCACGGTGGAAAGCACGATGGAGGCCCAGGATTCTCAACCTTACAGGTTGAGGGGCTCCAGGCAGATCTCCTAATGCAGAGAAAACTGGTTTATCAGTTTCCTCTTTGGTTGGTAAAGCCTGTTTTGGGACCTGTAGCCTGGAGATTTCTTAGAGATTTGGGAGGGATGAAATCTCCAATCCTGGGCCCATATTTTGGGAGCAGCCAGCGTGCTGATTGCACAGGTGTGTGCAGGCCTTTTAGGGGAAGCCAGGCCATGATTCTGGGCTCCACCCCGGCAGTTAGGAGGACTCCACCCAGGCAGACGGGAGGTCTCTGCCGTGGAGTCAGGTGGGCTACACCTAGGAGAGGTGAAAGCCAGACTAGCTGTGTGCTAGTGCCATACTTTGGGGAAGAGTCTGCAGGAGACAGACTTAAAACTGCGTACAAGCCAGGAGGCTGAATACTGTTTATTTGAATTCGTGTGATGGTGGATACCCCTGCGTGGGAAGAATTTTGGTTGTTTGAACTTTCTTAAATAAAAGTGGGCAAACAGGCCCTTAAAAAATAAGCGAGTTGCTGTGTGCTTTGAAGAAGCTCTACCACTTGAAGCGAGTTCCCACAATATATATATATATATATATATATATATATGTAGAATGAATATATAATATATAAAAATATTTTTAAAATTACCTAATATAAATATTTTCATAAAAAACTATTTATGTATGATACAGTGCAGCACAGTGGCTAAGTGGTTAGCACTTCTGCCTGGCAGTACTTGGGTCGTTGGTTCAAATCCCAACCACGGCACCACCTGCCTGGAGTTTGCATGTTTTCCCTGTACCTGCGAGGGTTTCCTCCTACACTCTAAAGACATGCTGGTAGGTTAATTGGTTCCTGTCTAATATGTCCCTAGTATGTGTATGTATGAATGTGAATTAGGGACCTTAGATTGTACGCCCCTTGAGGGTTAGGGACTGATGTGAATGTACAATATATGTTTAAAGCGCTGTGCTGCGCTATATAAGTACCTGTAATCAGGGGTGGACTGACAACTCATGGGGCCCCCGGGCAATAGGGGATCATGGGGCCCCTGTGTCCTTGCCCAAACTCAAAAAAGCCTATGAAAAAGGTACCAGGGGCATCTCATGGGGCCCCCTACTGACCCCAGGCCCTCGGGTAGTGCCCGAGTTTCCAAATGGTCAGTCTGCCCCTGCCTGTAATAGATAAATAAATAATATAGATTGTAATTGAATATCCATAATACAGCATTGTATAGATCCACGTTCCCATTGCATAAAAAAAAATAAAGAGTTAAACATAAATTTAATATAAAATGCAATTAAACATTCAATAAATCTTCAAGAATATAAGCTATATATAAAAATATTTTTTAAAATTACCTAATATAAATATTTTCATAAAAACCAATTTACGTATAATATAGATTGTAATTGAATATCCATCATACAGTATTGTTTAGATCCAAGTTCCCATTACATAATAAAAAATAAAGAGTTAAACATTAATTTAATATAAAATGCAATTAAGCATTCAATAAACCTTAAAGAATATAAACTATATAAAAAATGTTTTTAAAAAACTACCTAATACATTTTTTTCATAAAGACCATTTTATGCATAATATAGATTGTAATTGCATATCTATCATACAGTATTGTTTAGCTCCAAGTTCCCATTCCATAATTAAAAAAAAAAGAGTTAAACAAATTTAATATAAAGAGAAATTAAAAGTTCAATAAATCTTAAACAATGTAAACTATCTATAACAATATTAAAAATGTATATTTAACAAAAACATTTACATAAAAAAACATTTTTTGTATAATGAAGACCGTAATTAAATATTCATTGTACAATAGATTTAGATCTAAGTTCCAATTCCATAATATAAAATAAATAGTTACATTTACATTCATTATAAAGAACAAATTTCAATTTCAATTTGTTCGAAGGTTAAATAGATCATAAAAATATGATTTTTTTTAAATATTAAAATTATACAAAACAAAATATTTTCATTAAAAAAAATCTATGCATGATAAAGATTGTAATTATATACCCATCATACAGGACTGATTCAAGTTATATAAACAATACCATATTTAAAATCCTACTTGGAAATGTATAAAATTCCCTTAAAGTGAAAGTGCATTAAAAAAAAACCTTTGGATGATCCCAATTTATTTTTCGTAAGTTTACAAGTTTATAAACTGGTGTTTTCATGTAACCTTTTTTTACTGTTTACAATCTTTGTTTTACAAATAAACATTTAATAGGGGGAACATCCAAGACACAGGGACACAGCCAATGACATATCACTACACTGGTCCATTGCCAGTGTCATGTGACCGCTGTGACCAATCACAGCAGGTCACATGTCGATTGTATACAATGGATGGCTTCCTGTCCTGCCATCCATTGTATACAATTATGTTGTTAGCTGTGACTGATCAAGGCAGTCACATGATACAGACAGGGCCAATCACAGCCCATCTGTATCATGCGATCAGCTTTGCCCAATCACAGGTAATCACAACAAAAGACTGATTGAATCCGTTTCATTCAGTAACAATTACATCGATATTAGCAATCATAATGTGTTAAAAAAAAATAATAAAATCCTGATCACTCGCCCAGAGTAGTTCAATGTTACTATGGTAACACTGTATTGCTTTGGTCACAGCGTGCTGAAAAATAAAATAGTAAAGAAAAAAATGTAATAAAAAAAGTAATAGAAGCATTTGAGAAAAAAAAAACAAATTCAATTACTATTATTTTTTATGTTAGACTGACTATTCATAAAGTATCTTCTTTAACCATTTGACCTCCGCAAAGTTTTACCCTCTTCATGATCAGACCATGTTTTTGCTATTCAGCACTGTGCTACTTTAACTGGTGATTGCACAGTCATGCAATGCTGTACCCAAATTAAATATCATTTTTTCAAACAAGTAGAACTTTCTTTTGCTGATATTTGACCACCACTGGGGTTTTTCATTTTTTATTATATAAATTTAAAAAAAAGACCGAAAAGTTTGAAAAAACAATGTTCTGCTTTCTGTTACAAAACGTACCCAATAAAAAATTTTATAAAATCAAATTTCTTCATAAATTTAGGTCAAAATCTATTCTGATACCTGTCTTGAGTAAAAAAAAAAAAAAATCACAAAATATGTATATTAGTTGGTTTGTGTGAATGTTATACAGTCTACTAGCTCTGGTATACACACTACATTGCCAAATGTATTGGGCCGTCTGCCTTTCCACACACATGACCTTTAATGGCCCCCCAGTCTTAGTCCGTAGGGTTCAATATTGAGTTGGCCCCACCCTTTCCATGCACATGACCTTTCATGGCCCCCCAGTCTTAGTCCATAGGGTTCAATATTGTGTTGGCCCCGCCCTTTCCACACACATGACCTTTCATGGCCCCCCAGTCTTAGCCCGTAGGGTTCAATATTGTGTTGGCCCCGCACTTTCCACACACATGACCTTTAATGGCCCCCCAGTCTTAGTCCGTAGGGTTCAATATTGAGTTGGCCCCGCCCTTTGCAGCTATAACAGCTCCAACTCTTCTGGGAAGGCCGTCCACAAGGTTTAGGAGGGTGTCTATGGGAAGGTTGGACCATTCTTCCAGAAGCACATTTGTCAGGTCAGGCACTGATGTCGGGGGAGGGGGCCTGGCTCGCAGTCTCTGCTCTAATTCATCCCAAAGGTGTTCTATGGGATTGAGGTCAGGACTCTGTGCAGGACAGTCAAGTTCCTCCACCCCAAACTGGCTCCTCCATGTCTTTATGGACCATGCTTTGTGCACTGGTGTGCAGTCATGTTGGAACAGGAAGGGGCCATCTCCAAACTCTTCCACAAAGTTGGGAGCATGAAATTGTCCAAAATGTCGCCTTAAAAGTTCCCTTCACTGGAACTAGGGGGCCAAGCCCAACCCCTGAAAAACAACCCCACACCATAATCCCCCCTCCACCAAACTTTACACTTGGCACAATGCATTCAGGCAAGTACCGTTCTCCTGGCAACCGCCAAATCCAGACACGTCCATTGGATTGCCAGACAGAGAAGCGTGATGGGTCACTCCAGAGAACACGTCTCCACTGCTCTAGAGTCCAGTGGCGGCGTGCTTTACGCCACAGCATCCGACGCTTTGCATTGCACTTGGTGATGGAAGGCTTGGATGCAGCTGCTCGGCCATGGAAACCCATTTCATGAAGCTCTCTACGCACTGTTGTTGGGCTCATCTGAAGGCCACACCAAGTTTGGAGGTCTTTAGCTATTGACTCTGCAGACAGTTGGCGACTTCTGCGCACTGTGCACTTCAGCATGCGCTGACCCCGCCCTGTCATGTGACGTGGCCTACCACTTGGTGGCTGAGTTGCTGTTGTTCCCAGTTGCTTCCACTTTGTTATAATCCCACTAACAGTTGAGCGTGGAATATTTAGTAGCCAGGAAATGTCACGGATGGACTTATTGCACAGGTGACCACCTATCACGGGACCACGCTTGGAGTCACTGAGCTCCTGAGAGCGACCCATTCTTTCACCAATGTTTGTAGAAGCCGTCTGTATGCCTAGGGGCTTGATTGTATACACCTGTGTCCATGGAGGGGATTGGAACACCTGAATCACATGATATAGAGGGGATTGGAACACCTGAATCACATGATATGGAGGGGATTGGAACACTCGAATCACATGATATGGAGGGGATTGGAACACCTGAATCACATGATTTGGAGGGATGGCCCAATACTTTGGGCAATATAGTGTATGTTTAATCGTACTTCAAATAACATTGATTTTAAACAATACACATGCCATAAATCAAAGACTAATCAACACAGAGGGCACAGTACTGCTATCAGGAGGCGATTGGAACACCTGAATCACATGATTTGGAGGGCGGTCCTAATACTTTTTGCAAAATAGTGTATGTAGGAACTTTGTAACACAACATCGGTGATGTAACGTAAGAATCGACCGAAACCTATGAGAATGGTTTCCTATGCTCTGTGCCATAACTCTGGGCCCTTTTCCCGTATTCTCACCCTCTTTCTGAATGTGAGATGGGCGTATTCAACACTTCCTACCTCACTGGAAGGAATAAGAAGCCGCTCTGCCAAACCAGTGCTAGTGAAGGTATACGGCCACAGCCAGCGCAGCTCTGCTTGCCACGCCTCTGATGTGTTTTACCCACCCATTGGGGCTTAGTGATAGAGGTTCCAACCTCACTGGAAGGAATAAGACGCCACTCTACTGATCCAGTGCTGGTGAAGGTGTATGACCTCAGCCAGCGCACCTTCTGACGTGTTTTACCCACCCATTGGGGCTTAGTGA
Organism: Staurois parvus; assembly: GCF_062004578.1. Taxonomy (NCBI): domain Eukaryota; kingdom Metazoa; phylum Chordata; class Amphibia; order Anura; family Ranidae; genus Staurois; species Staurois parvus. The sequence goes on from NW_028318280.1 coordinate 926,335, forward strand.
TAGAGGTTCCAACCTCACTGGAAGGAATAAGACGCCACTCTACTGATCCAGTGCTGGTGAAGGTGTATGACCTCAGCCAGCGCACCTTCTGACGTGTTTTACCCACCCATTGGGGCTTAGTGATAGAGGTTCCAACCTCACTGGAAGGAATAAGACGCCACTCTACTGATCCAGTGCTGGTGAAGGTGTATGACCTCAGCCAGCGCACCTTCTGACGTGTTTTACCCACCCATTGGGGCTTAGTGATAGAGGTTCCAACCTCACTGGAAGGAATAAAACGCTGCTCTACCGATCCAGTGCTAGTGGAGGTGTACAACCTCAACCAGCGCAGGCTCTGATGCGTTTCACCCACCCATTGGGGCTTAGTCATAGAGGTTCCAACCTCACTGGAAGTAATAAGATGCCACTCTACCAATCCAGTGCTGGTGAAGGTGTATGACCTCAGCCAGTGCAGCAGCTGACGCGTTTCACCCACCCATTGGGGCTTAGTCATAGAGGCTCCAACCTCACTGGAAGGAATAAGACGACGCTCTACCGATCCAGTGCTAGTGAAGGTGTACGGCCTTAGTCAGCGCAGGCTCTGATGCGTTTCACCCACCCATTGGGGCTTGTTCATAGAGGTTCCAACCTCACTGGAAGGAATAAGACGTCGTTCTACTGATCCAGTGCTAGTAAAGGTGTATGACCTCAGTCAGTGCAGCTGTGCTGGCCACGCTCTGACGCGTTTCGCCCACCCATTGGGGCTTGTTCATAGAGGTTCCAACCTCACTGGAAGGAATAAGACGTCGCTCTACTGATCCAGTGCTAGTAAAGGTGTACGACCTCAGTCAGCGCGGCTGTGCTGGCCACGCCCTGACGCGTTTCGCCCACCCATTGGGGCTTGGTCATAGAGGTTCCTACCTCACTGCCATGAAAGTATAGCTCTGAGTTGACCTTTTCCGTACACTGCTATGCAGTCTCATTGATTTTTGTACCGATTTCTTCTTTCAATAAAGGCTTTAGAAAAAAATCTTTCTGCTTCACCGTACAGTATGGAAACTTAATGGGGATTTTTATTCTGACTGGCACTCGCCCCTTAACAACCCAAAAGCAGAGGGTGTAATTCTCACCAATGACTTCCCTCCCTGCAGTAACAGGTAATATTTTATAAAGAAGATTAGCATATACACACACACCGAGATCCAATATATCCTTTAATGCGCGGCGATGCGCACCATGGAGGGGGAAATATATTCAGGTCTGTGAAAGTAACAGTTTCCTGTTAATTGCTGAGACCAAGGACGTTCTTAAATTTGTTATATATGGCGAGCAGAAGTAATGAGGTTTGGAACAGGGATACCACACTGCGCAGACTATAAAACCTATGATTAGTCTATCTGTCCTCATTTACGCACTTCCTTTTTCATGCGGCTTCTTCATGTTTGCAAGATGAAGTCTATAATCTTCTGCTTCTCTCTAATGGTATACATTCTGTACGCTCGTTACATTAGGACCGGCTGTGAACGTTGACGGAGGAACACATGAAAGAGCGATGAGCGGCAGCATATGCTATGTATCTTCGAGATGTCCGCACCGCTGAGATATATATTGTTGCCAACTGTCAATTATGTACCATAAGGCACACGCGGGCCTGTATTTGGAGGATCCGGCTACGTCCAGACCTATGCATTGCTGAGTGCTGTAAGCGGGGTGCATCTTTAGTATGACTTCCAAAAAGAATGCACAACACATTGACATTGATTTGTAAGATAGTGGGGGGTCCTTGGCTTATGACACAACAGGAGCCACCATTTGTAAGACACAGGGGGTTCATTGGCTTGACACAGCAGGGGCCTTCATTTATGAGACACTGGGGGGTCCTTGGCTTGTGACACAACAATAAACGGAGGAAGGACCTTGACTTTGCACACAGCAGGGGCCTTCATTTGTAAGACACTGGGGGCCCTTGGCTTGTGACACAGCAGTAAAGGGAGGAGGGTCCTTGGCTTTGCACACAGCAGGAGCCATTGCTTGTAAGATACAAGGGGGTCATTGGTTTGACACAGAAGGGACCTTCATTTATGAGACACTGGGGGGTTCTTGGTTTGTGACACAACAGTAAAGGGAGGAGGGTCTTTGGCTTTGCACACAGCAGGAGTCATTGTTTGTAAGATACAAGGGGGTCATTGGTTTGACACAGAAGGGACCTTCATTTATGAGACACTGGGGGGATCTTGGCTTGTGACACAACAGTAAAGGGAGGAGGGGTCCCTGGCTTTGCACACAACAGGAGACATTATTTGTGAGACACAGGGAGGACATTGAGTTGTGGCACAGAAAGGGCCAACATTTGTAGGACACAGGGAGGACATTGAGTTGTGGCACAGAAGGGGTCATCATTTGTAGGACACAGGGAGGACATTGAGTTGTGGCAGAGAAGGGGTCATCATTTGTAGGACACAGGGAGGACATTGAGTTGTGGCAGAGAAGGGGTCATCATTTGTAGGACACAGGGAGGACATTGAGTTGTGGCAGAGAAGGGGTCATCATTTGTAGGACACAGGGAGGACATTGAGTTGTGGCACAGAAGGGGCCTTCATTTGTAGGACACGGAGGACATTGAGTTGTGGCACAGAAGGGGTCATCATTTGTAGGACACAGGGGGGTCATTGGCTTGACCCAGAAAGGGCCATCATTTGTGAGACACTGGGGGGTGGGGTGGGGGGGGGGGTCCTTGGCTTGTGACACAGCAGGTGCCATCATTTGTGAGACACTGGAGAGGTCCTTGGCTTGTGACACAGCAGGGGCCAACATTTTTGTGAAACTTGGGGGTCCTTGGCTTGACACAGCAGGAGCCATCATTTGCGAAACACTGGTCATTGGTTTGTGAAATAGAAGGGCCATCATTTGTGAGGCATTGGGGGGGTTATTGGCTTCTTAAAGCAGGGGCCATCGTTTGTGATACACTGGGGGGGGGGGGTCATTGGTCTGTGACAGAGCAGGAGCCATTTTTTGTGAGACATTGGAGGGTCATTGGCTTGTGACACAGAAGGGTAATCATTTGTGAGACATTGGGGGGGGGGGGGGTCATTGGCTTGACACAGCAGAGGTCATCATTTGTGAGACACTGGGCAAGGGTCATTGGCTTGACAAAGCAGGGGACAGCTTTTGTGAGACACTGGGGGGGGTTGTTGGCTTGTGACACAGGAGGGTCATCTTTTGTGAGACATAGGGGGGCGGGGGCATTGGTTTATGACAAAGTGAGGAGGGGGGTCATTGATTTGTTATGCAATTGAGAGTCACTGGCTTGTGACCCAGTTCGGGGTCAATCATTTTTGATCATTGGTTTGTGACAATAAAAAAGGGCAAGCATTAGTTTGACCAGTGGGGTCATTAGTTAAGACCAGTGGGGTCATTGATATCTGAGATAGTGGGAGACACAGGGGAGTCATTGGTTTATGAGACAACTGGGGGTCATGGGTTCATGAGACAATCGGGAGTTATTGGTTTTTTGAGACAACTGGGTTTCATTGTTTTATGAGACAACTGGGTGTCATTGGTTTAGAAGACAATCAGGGGTAATTCGTTTATGAGACAACCAAGGTAATTTGTTTATGAGCCAACTGGATGTCAATGGTTTATGAGACAACTGGGCAGTCATTGGTCTATGAAACACGGGGGTCCAGGGGCGGACTGACCATTTGGAAACTCGGGCACTACCCAAGGGCTCGGGGTTAGTAGGGGGCCTCATGAGATGCCCCAGGTACCTTTTTCATAGGCTTTTTTGAGTTTGGGCAAGGACACAGGGGCCCCATGATCCCCCCGCCCTGCGGGGGTCATTGGTTTATGACACAGTTGGGAGTCATTGGTTTATGAGACAACTTGGCGGTCATTGGTCTATGAAACACGGGGGTCACTGGTTTATGAGACAACTGGGGGTCACTGGTGTATGAGACAACTGGGGGTCATTGGTGTATGAGACAACTGGGGGTCATTGGTTTATGACAAAACCAGCGGTCATTAGTTTTTTGAGACAACCTTGTGTCTTTGGTTTATGAGACAACCAGGGGTCAGAGCTTTATGAGACAACTGGGTGTCATTGGTTTATGAAACAAGCAGGGGTCAGTGTTTTTATGAGGGAGTGGTACTGTGAAGGGGAAGAGGCTCTCTTTACGGCAAAGTGGGGTCATTGGCTTATGGGACAACCGGAGGTCATTGGTTCATAAGACAACCCAGTGCCATTGGTTTATGAGACAACGTGGTGTCATTGGTTTATAAGACAACCAGGTGACATTGGTTTATAAGACAACCAGGGGTCATTGCTTTATGAGACAACTGGGTGTCATTGGTTTATGAAACAAGCAGGGGTCATTGGTTTATGAGGGAGTGGTGCTGTGAGGGGGAAGGGGGGCCCTTTATAGCAAAATGGGGTCATTGGTTCATGAGACAACCCAGTACCATTGGTTTATGAAACAACCCGGTTTCATTGGTTTATGAGACAACTGGGTGTCATTGGTTTATGAGATAGCGAGGGGCCATTGGTTTACGAGCCAACTGGATGTGATTGGTTTATGAGACAACCCAGTGCCATTGGTTTATGAGACAACCCAGTGCCATTGGTTTATAAGACAACCAGCTGTCATTGGTTTATGAGACAATCAGGGGTCATTGGTTTATGAGACAACCGGGTGCCATTGGTTTATAAGGCAACCGGGTGCCATTGGTTTATGAGACAACTGGGTGCCATTGGTTTATGAGACAACCGGGTGCCATTGGTTTATAAGACAACCAGGTGTCATTGGTTTATGAGACAATCAGGTGTCATTGGTTTATGAGATAGCGAGGGGTCATTGGTTTACGACTCAACCGGATGTCATTGGTTTATGAGACTTCAAAGGGATCATTGGTTTACTGGGGATCACTGGTTTATGAGACAAATGGGTGTCATTGGTTTTTGCACCAACTGGATGTCATTGGTTTATGAGAAATCTGGGGGTCACTGGTTTTTGAGACAAACAGGGGTCATCGGTTTATGAGGGAGTGGTGCAGTGAGGGGAAAGGGGGGGGGTCATTGGTTTTTGAGACAGCAAAGGGATCATTGGTTTATGAGATAGTGAGGGGTCTTTGGCTTCCTTAAGCAATGGGGGGTCTTTATGATACAGCAGGGGGTCACAGGTTTATTTGACAGAAGAAAGATCAAGGGGGTCATTGATTTATAAGACGGCCGGAGAAGGAGGGGGAGATACATTTGAACTGGGGTTAAAGTTCCACTTTCAAGGAAAATATTTCCATTCTTGAGGAAGCCTTCTAGTGACCGGTTCTCTTTAGTAGACATCAGGACGCTTCTGTTCTCAGGCATAAATAAAGCGGGTCTCATGTTTCTTGTGTTAATGATCGGATTTTGCACAGCGATGTCTATCACCTTTGCATTCATTAATGCGGTTGCTGATTCAAGCTTTATGAATACTCTACTTATCAGGGCCGGGCCATTTCTGCCGCGTCAGCTTTATGGAAGAAAAACATATCTTTATCAACCATTACTCAAACCTGTTATCGATGAAAAGTCGCCCGTGCCGCCACTGGGAATATTTACTGCTCACGGCGAGCTCGCTGTATTATATGTTGTGCGCGGCTATACATTAACAAACACACCGGAGCCCTCATCTTCATACACTTGATCTGCTGCTGCTGAGTTTACATCCATTACGGCGATGGCCTCCACATTCAAAAAAAGTAGTAAATCAAAACTGAATGGAAAAAAAATTTGTCAGCATGTCCTGGAATAATTACAAGCCATACATGACTGTTAATAGTATTAAAGGGGACATGTTAGGGTGGAAGTGCAGGAGCTCCCATGGCTCAACGGTTTTTAAAGGAACTTAATAGCAGCTTTGATACAATTCTTTGATACCTTTGCTTTATTTATTATGGTGAGGGCTAAACAAAAAAATACCTTAAAAATATATATTTTTCTTTTTTTTTACAGAGCTCAGTAGCTCAAGCTTTAGTTTTTACATACAAGTGAGTGATTTGGGTGGAGGGCGGAGCTTGAACCCCTGAACACACCAGCTTGCATTTTCACGAGAAGAGATGCAGAGTCATACGGAAAATGAGATTGTGAGATACTGGGGTCATTGGCTTGAGGCACATGAAGGTTGTTGGATTTTGACACAGAAGGGGCCATCATTTGTGGACACTGGGGGGTCATCAGCTTGTGACTCAGCAGGGGCGATCATTTGTGGGAAACTGGGGGGTCCTTGGCTTGACACAGCAGGGGCCATCATTTGTGAGACACTGGGGGGGGGGGGTCATTGACTTGGGACATTGGGGGATCATTGGTTTGTGACACAGCAGAGGCCATCTTTTGTGAAATAGTGGAGGGATCATTGGTTTGTGACACAGCAGGGGCCATCTTTTGTAAGATGGGGGGAACTTTTTTTTGGGAGGAAGGGGTTGATTTGTGCTAGGAGGGATGATTGGGAGTTTATTGTGCTAGGAAGGGAATTGTTGGGGGGATTTGTGCTAAAATGGGGCATTGGGGAGAATGTGTGCTCAGAGGGGGGGATTTGGAGTGGAGGAAGAGGATTTGTGCTCAGAAGGGAAATTTGAAGGGTAGAGGATTTGTACTAGGGAATATGGCAATATGGTAGGGGATTTGTACTGGGGGAAGCTTTTTTTGAGGGGGGGATTTTTGCTAAATTTGGGGATTGGGGAGAATGTGTGCTTGGATGGGGGGTTTGGAGTGGGGGAAGAGGAGTTTTCATCAGAGGGGAAATTTGAAGGGTAGAGGATTTGTACTAGGAGGGGGGAATTTTTTTTGAGAGGTTGGATCTGTGCTAGGGTCATATGGGGAATTAAAGGATTTGAGCTGGGGGGGTCAAAGATTTGTGCTGGGAAGGGAATTTCAGCACAGGGCAGGATTGTACAGTTGCAAGAAAAAGTATGTGAACCCCTTGGGATTACGTGGAGTTTTGCATGAATTGGGCATAAAATGTGCTCTGAACGTCATCTAAATCACAACAATAGAAGAACACAGTCTGCTGAACATAATACTACACAAACATTAGATGTTGCCATGGTTTAATTGCACATAACATGTAAACATTCACAGTGCAGGGAGGAAAAAGTATGTGAGGCCCTAGCTTAATGACTTCTCCCAGAACTAATTGGAGCCAGGAGTGAGCCAACCTTGACTCCAATCAGTGTGATGATATTGGATGTGTTGCTGACAGCTGTCCTGCCCTTAAAAAACACACACCTGTTTTGGGTTTACTGGTTTCAAGAAGCACTGTCTGATGTGATCCATGCCTCGCAGAAAAAAGCTCTCAGATGACCTACAATCAAGAATTGTTGACTTGCATGAAGCTGGAAAGGGTTACAAAAGTATCTCCAAAAGCCTTGATGTTCATGTGTCCACGGTAAGACAGACTGTCTACAAATGGAGAAAGTTTAGCACTGCTGCTACTCTCCCTAGGCGTGGTCATCCTGTAAAAATGACTGCGAGAGCACAGCGCAGAATGCTGCATGAGGTAAAGAAGAATCCCAGAGTGTCAGCTAAAGACCTACAGAAATCTCTGGCACATGCTAACATTTTTGTTGACACATCTACAATAAAGAAAACATTAAACAAGAATGGAGTACATGGGAGGACACCACGGAGGAAGCCATTGCTGTCCAAAAAGAATATTGCAGCACGTTTGAAGTTTGCAAAAGAGCACCTGGATGTTCCACAGCACTACTGGCAGAATATACTGTGGACAGATGACACCAAGATTGAGTTGTTTGGGAAGAACACACAACACTATGTGTGGAGAAAAAAAGGCACAGCACACCAACATCAACACCTCATCCCCACTGTAAAACATGGCGGAGGGAGCATCATGGTTTGGGGCTGCTTTGCTGCCTCAGGGCCTGGACGGATTGTTGTCATTGATGGGAAAATGAATTCCAGAGTTTATCAAGACATTTTGCAGGAAAACGTAAGACCATCTGTCCGCCAACTGAAGCTCCGCAGAGGATGGGTGATGCAACAGGACAATGACCCAAAGCATACAAGTAATTCAACAAAACAATGACTGCAACAGCACAGAATACGCCTTCTGGAGTGGCCCAGTCAGAGTCCTGACCTCAACCCGATTGAAATGCTGTGGCATGACCTTAAGAGAGTGATTCACACCAGACATCCCAAGAATATTGCTACGCTGAAACAGTTTTGTGAAGAGGAGTGGTCCAAAATGACTCCAGATCGTTGTGCAGGTCTGATTTGCAACTACAGGAAATGTTTGGTTGAGGTTATTGCTGCCAAAAGGAGGGTCAACCAGTTATTAAGTCCAAAGGTTCACATACTTTTTCCTCCCTGCACTGTGAATGTTTACATGTTATGTGCAATTAAACCATGGCAACATCTAATGTTTGTATAGTATTATGTTCAGCAGACTGTGTTCTTCTATTGTTGTGACTTAGATGACGTTCAGAGCACATTTTATGCCCAATTCATGCAAAACTCCACGTAATCCCAAGGGGTTCACATACTTTTTCTTGCAACTGTAAGTAATTTCACACACAACCTATGTATATTTCAACAGCGACTTAAACTTCTTGCCGAAGTTTCCGCTTCCCATTTGCATCCTCCACTGTGGCCGCCCGCCGAGCCTTGGTAATAGTTCACCTGGAGAATTCATTCTGGAGCCGCATCGCTTTTAATATTCTGCATTTTAAGTCTCAATTATTTAGCAGCGGCACCTCGCGTTGATGAGGATCATTACGAAGAGCGTTGTTGTTTAGTGGATGCAAAAATCGTATTGCCGCAATAAAAAAAATAAAATAAAAAGAGATAAGCGATATTTCGGTTTTTCATTAATGACCAGCAGCTTGTTTCGAGAGCTAATAAGACACCCGCTGCAAGAGGCGGGGCGCAAAGAGCACCGATTCAGCATATTCCATAGTCAATACGCGGCAAAGGGGAAACAGAGACGGATAAGGAGGTCTATGGAAATATCTTCCCGGCGCGCTGTTCATCCACAAACCGAGACGGACTAATGAACGAAGCTGCAAATTCCCTGCAATTAGAAGATCATTAACTATTAAAGAGCGTGCCACGCTAGCGATCTGGGGATTAATACGAGGAATGGCCTGACTGGATGTATAGAAATCCGTATTACAGGAAGCTTCTGGTACACAGTTCAACTAGGCGCGAGGGACGCCGTGAAGATCATTTACAAAGTGCGAAAAGAGCGCAGCTGTCAAAGAAAGGGAAGATCTGCCAAAGAATCGCTGGCTGCCGGATTGTTCCCACGTGAAGTATGCTGCTCAGCAAATACATGGAGTGTGTATCTAAAGCTGAGCTCCAAGCAGATATGGAAATGTAGGTTTATCCAGTGAAGGGTACCATTTAGAGCCGACTTATAGCATCATGGGCCCCTGGGCAAAGAAATGCACTGGGGCCCCTACCAGCCTTCCCAAATTTACACTCCTACTCTCCAGAATGAAAGTATAAATAGTTGATAGAATTAGACATACACTATATTGCCCCAGGGTGGCACAGCGGCTTAGTGGTTAGCACTTCTGCCTTGCAGTAATCGTGTTGTGATTCCCAACCATGGCGCCTCCTTCATGGGGTTTGCATGTTCTCCCTGTGTTTGTGTGGGTTTCCTCCCACACTCCAAAGACATGCTGGTAGGTTAATTGGCTCCTGTCTAAAATTGTCCTAGTTTCATCCCTGGCCATGTGGGATCTCCTGCATGGTGGGGGTTGGGGAAAGACCTGGCAACCTACCCTGTAAAAATAATTGCTAAGAGAATTCATGGGAGAAGTCGCTTGCGAGTGACAGTCCATGCAATTGACAAGGGTTGGATATGACTGAATGGATAGAAAGATATTGCCCCAAGTATTGGTCTGCCAGCCTTTCCATGCACATCAACTTTAACGGCCTCCCAGTCTTAGTCTAATGCATGGGGACACCTGATGTATGGGGACATCCTATGTATGGGGACACCTGATGTATGGAGACACTGTGAGGAGGATACTGTGATGGGGACACCTGATGTATGGAGACACTTTGATGGGAACACTGTGAAGGGGACACCTGATATATGGGGACACTGTGATGAGGGACACCTGGTGTCCAGTATATGGGCACTGTGATGGGAGAACCTGATGTATGGGGACACTGTGATGGGGGAACCTGATATTTGGGGACACTGTGATGAGGGACACCTGGTGTATGGGGACACTGTGATGGGGGAACCTGATATTTGGGGACACTGTGATGAGGGACACCTGGTGTACATTATATGGTCACTGTGATGGGGGAACCTGATGCAGTTTGGTATTCATAGCTCCTAGCAGCGTTTAGGAGCCTGTAAGAGCATTCAGCATTTTTTTCTTCCGGAAAATCACTCTCAAAAACACAAACCAGGTTTTTTTTCTGCTCCTAAGTACTGAGCTTAAAAAACACCTCTAGACTACAAAGTGTGCATGGACACATAGGATAACATTAGTTGCTTCTAGAAGCAGAAAACAAAACACTAAATGTTCCTTCTAGGAGCGCTTTTTAAGCTAGTGTGCATGGAGCCCAACTAACACTGATGGCCTAACATAAAATGTTCTTCTTGACAAAGCTGAAATGTAGAGCCATGCCACCACAAGGCCAATTGGGTGGCTGCCTCAGATGGCACTCATGGAAGCATGTTTGGGGCTAAACTGAGTCCTCAGTGCAGTAATTCTTAGTCTGATAAGATCACAGGCTCATTGTTACCAAGCTCCCTGCCAGCCAAACCTGCACACATTTCCATTGGGCAAAAAGGCAACCCTTCACAGTCATAGACCAACAGGAATTTGTTGGAGGCTGCAGGGAATAGTTGAACAGTGACATGACTAGGAATAAGCTCAGGCATGTTCATATTCTAGTTGAAACCCACCTGAGCAAGCCCACCAATAAGTTGCCACCTGTACTGGGTCATCATGTTCAACCGGAGTAAACTGCAGAGGGGGCATCAGGTGGTCCTCCTATATGAAAGTTGGATCACTGGTGGCAGTGGGTAGAAGCCAAGAGGACAGCAAGCCAAGGGGATAGAAGCCAAGGGGGTAGAAGCCAAGGGGACTTGCTGCTGTGGCTTCCTCTTTCAACCTGCAAGGGATAGTTATGGCTTACACCGATGACCTAATTTATGAAGAGTTCTGAAAAGCAGGGCCATGCCCAGGGGTTAACTGACAACTCATGGGGCCCTCGGGTAATAGGGGATCATGGGGCCCCTGTGTCCTTGCCCACACTCAAACCAGATCCCAAAAAAATCCTATGAAAGGTACCAGGGGCATCTCATGGGGCCCCCTACTGACCCTGTGTCCTCGGGCAGCGCCCGAGTGCCCATATGCTCAGTCCGCCCCTGGTCATGCCACGATGAAGCCAATTGGTTGGTTGCCTCAGGTGGCACTCATGGAAGCCTCATCCATCCCTGCCATGTAACGAATAGGCTGGGTGACCTCAACGGTTGGTAAGGACACAGAGGGTGAAGGCACCTGCTGCTCCCTCAGCAACCATTGATAGTTGGAACCTGCCATAGTTGTCGAACAGCCAAAGTTCAGTCCAAATTTACAAGCCATCCAATGGCTGTTGTCATAGTGGATCACATGTGCAGCACTGCAGATCAAACAGAGGCTAAGATGGCAACTACCTTGGATGTAAAGAATGGGGGGGGGGGGGGTTTAGTTCCACTTTAGGTAGGAAAGTTGGGTAATTAAGTTAACCGACGCATTCTGCTGCTGCGAAATTTGCCCTGAGCACCTTGGCTTCTATTACCTCCAGTCATGAAAAGGTTAAGACCGATACAAAATTTGGGTCAGTTGCTATGGATACCACACTCTGAACTTTCCCTGTTTTATTGAATAGGCCCGCACACGTCCTTACTTTTGGTTACCATGGCAGCACTATGAGGTTGGCAGAGCACTACACCTTCCCTTTTTTATCATCGTTGAATCGATCGAACGGCCAAAGTGATTGATACCACGCCAACTTTCTCTGGTTAAAGACAAAGGACGACCGCCGTTGGGATGTTCAGTTCAGCTCACATTCACACTAGAGTAGAACTCATCAAACTTTGGGACAAATGATCGATCGTTTTCCAAACTATTGTCGTTTTCATATCCTATGATATGATTTTCTTCTTCGATTGCTTGAAATGTTTTTGAGTGCGAAGGTTCGTTCGCACCGGAGTGTGTCGCTGTGCATTCTAACTAATTGCCCTCCGCAAGGTTTTACCCCCTTCATGACCGGGGCATTGTTTTTTGCTATTCAGCACTGCGCCTCTTTAACTGGTAATTGCTCAGTAATGCAACATTGTATGCAAATGAAATTTATACCATTTTTTCACACAAATAAAGCTTTATTTTGGTGGTTTTTGATCACCACTGGTTTTTTATTTTTAGTGTATAAATGAAAAAAGAATGAAAATTAAATAAAAAACGCAATATTTTTACCTATCCAATGAAATCAATTTTCTTCATAAATTGTATTCTGCTACATGTCTTCGGTATAAAAAAAATCCCAATAATCGTATATTGATTGGTTTGTGTAAAAGGTATAGAGTCTACAAACTATGGGATATATACTAGAATTGATGCAGTTATGGCTCTATACTGGCAATGGTGGTGATCAGCGACATATAATGTGACTGTGATAGTGTGGCGGACAATCTGGCGCTAGCAGACACTGGCTGGGAGGGACACAAACTGACACTGGCATCGCCAGTGACACTAATACAGTGATCAGTGATAATACTATACACTGTACTAATGACACTGGCTAGGAAGGGGTTGACATCAAGGGGCAATCAAGGGGTTAACTGTGTTCCTAACACGTGTAATGTGTGTAATACGCGCTGCTTTCACTCACAGAGCTAGCTGCTTTTTCTCCCTGAACCCAGATTTGATTTCAGGGAAAGGAAACAGCCAGATCGCTGTTCTGTGTACAGAGTTCAGTGTTTGTAAACACAGAACTCTGTGCTGTGATTGGACACAGCCGATCAGCTGATTTCATCCAAAATCACTGGCTGAAATCAGCTGCCAAAGTATCCGATTACTGTCTACGCCCCCTCCTGTAGTTTTCTGTAGTGGGTCTATATGTTGGGCCCCTCCCTCAACTCTGGTCTCTGCACAGGCTACGTACATGTACAGTAGCGCTACTCCCGTAGGAGCCGCTGGTTGTATTGGGTTCTCTGTTCTTGCCTTGACCTCAGCACTGATCTTCACACCGCTGACACCTTGGGTTTGCAAGTTAATGAGCAAAGACTGATAATTTTTGGTCACCACCTTGTGGCCACCCTGGAAGGAGACTTGAGACTTTGAAGCAAAACAGCAAAGTATATTGAGAAAAGTAACAAAAGTCAAAGTAACACAATAGAGGGAATATTGCAATGGAGAACACTTTGCGGTACATATAATAATAAACGGCAAATAATGTAGTGGCTGTGCTATCTTCTCGTAAGGTCACCATAAACTGCAGCTTTCCCAAATAAAATGAGCAGCCTAAGGCGGTATCAGGAGAATAGTCACCTAGAGTCAATTATGATGAGAATGCCGGGCCTAGGCCATAACTGGATGAGTCCAAGATCTTCACCACTTCCAGTCCGGACACTTTCCCCCCTTCCAGTCCGGGACACTTTCACCCCCTTCCAGTCCGAACACTTTCACCCCCTTCCAGTCCAGACATTTCCCCCCCTTCCAGTCCGGACACTTCCCCCCCCCTCCAGTCTGGACACTTTCACCCCCTTCCAGTCTGGACACTTTCACCCCCTTCCAGTCTGGACACTTTCCCCCCCTTCCAGTCCGGACACTTCCCCCCCATCCAGTCCGGACACTTTCACCCCCTTCCAGTCCGGACACTTTCCCCCCTTCCAGTCTGGACGCTTTCCCCCCTTCCAGTCCGGACACTTTTCCCCCCTTCCTTTCCGGACGCTTTCACCCCCTTCCAGTCCGGACACTTTCCCTCTCTTCCAGTCCGGACACTTTCCCCCCCTCCAGTCCGGACACTTTCACCCCCTTCCGGTCCGGACACTTTCCCCCCCCTTCCATTCCGGACACTTTCCCTCCCTTCCAGTCCGGACACTTTCCCCCCCTCCAGTCCGGACACTTTCACCCCCTTCCGGTCCGGACACTTTCCCCCCCTTCCAGTCCGGACACTTTCCCCCCCTTCCAGTCCGGACACTTTCCCCCCCTCCAGTCCGGACACTTTCACCCCCTTCCAGTCCGGACGCTTTCACCCCCTTCCAGTCCGGACGCTTTCACCCCCTTCCAGTCCGGACGCTTCCCCCCCCTTCCAGTCCGGACGCTTTCCCCCCCCTTCCAGTCCGGACGCTTTCTCCCCCCTTCCAGTCCGGACACTTTCACCCCCTTCCAGTCCGGACACTTTCCCCTCCTTCCAGTCCGGACACGTTCCCCCCCTTCCAGTCCGGACACTTTCCCCCCCCCCCCTTCCAGTCCGGACACTTTCACCCCCTTCCAGTCCGGACGCTTACCCCCCTTACAGTCCAGACACTTTTACCCCCTTCCTGTCCAGGCCAATTTTCAGCTTTCAGAGCTGTCACACTTTGAATGACAATTGCGCGGTCATGCAACACTGTACCCATATTAATTTTTTTGTATTTTTTTGCCTATCACTGGATCTTGCTCCCTGTCTCTCTCCCAGATGGGACCTTCCCTTCTCCGTACACTGGCGTCTCTCTCTCAACTGCCCCACGCTTTCCCCGGGCTTTTCAACTTACATGACCCCTCCTCCATTCAGGCACACCGGAGTTTGTAGCTTTCTATGTCTGTGTAGCTCTACACTCTTAGGAGTTGCTGAGTTTTGGGTCCCCCTATAGTCCTGCACAGCCAGGAAACACGTATTTATTCTTCACACTTGCACCCGGGAGTCAGAAAACAGTCCTTGAGCTTGTTTTGTTTTGGTATTTTTATTAGGGGTATTGAACCTGTATAGGGATGAGGGGTGTATGGGATGCCCAAGAGAATGGCAACTTGAGGACAACTCCTTAGCAACTAAGTCCACAGACCACGATTCTCTTCTTGAAGAGCTCTCCAGCCCTCCTGGTGTGCTGCCTCAGACCCCAGATGAATTCTCTTCTTCACCCAGCTGCCTGAGGGAATCCATGAGCAAGAGGACCCAGAAACTGCCACTTTAAATCAACAGTCCTGGATGGGGGCTAGTCAGGTTTCCCACCTTGCCCTCTTCCCTTATCCGGCCCAGGGGGTGCAGGATTACTCACTCAGTCCTCTCCTGCAAGCTTGTGGGTTGGTGGTTGTCTTCAGGCCTTATGTTGGCCTGGCTGCTTCCCAGGCTGTCCTCTCTCTGGGGACAGTTGAGGTTGAGAGATCCTCCCTTCCAGCTCCTACCTGCAGGTAGGCCCATCTCCAGGGTCCCCTAACATGCTCCACACACCATCCTGCTCAGTCCAACTTCCACCCGACAATACTCCTGAGCAGGCTCAATCATACTTAAAGGCTGCCCTGGCCCCAGGCCAAGCCTCCTGCTTGGGGATTGGCCAGAATCCCCTGAGTATGCAGATCAGCCCCTCCCCACCCCCACCCACTGCCTTCCAGAAGCTTATCAAATCTTTAGAGCAGATAGAGGTATCAGGGAACTGATCTGCAGAGCCCTCATCCCTGACCTGAAAATGACCTGGCTGACTCATCCCAGGCGGCTACTCAGCTTCTGACAGAAAACCTATCTAGCTTCCCCTAGCTAACCAGAGGGGCGTTACATCTGTAATGATAATGGGATTCCCTCTGGCTGGGACTACATTTCCCATAGTGCAGTGCTCTAACTGAAGACGAATCCGAGTCCATAAAACTCCATCTTGTGACAGAAAAAGGAAACTTCTTGTAAGAATGTTCACCAAAACAATGCCCTAATGAACCTACACATTTCAGTTACAATGGGTCTTGTTACATACAGCACAGTGATTATGTACTTTTATAAGGTAATAACTGGGTTTGCGAGGACATTTTGTTGCGCACAAAGAGGAATTATCTCCTTTGTGGCTATTATAATATATTATTAAAAGTTTTCGTGTCCGGAGTTCAGCTTTAACAATACTGCTGACCCCGACGCTCAGTGAGCGCTTCGAGAAGTCCTGATTTAATGGAGAGACCACGTCTCATCTGCACATGGGTGGCACGCCCGCTATTATCATCCAACGCGCGCTTTTCTTGACAGAGGCCGCGCCATCGGCTGGAAGAAGAATGTGTTTGATGAAGGGAGGAGGGGGGCCATTAGTCATAAGACGCGGTAAGATCATTGAAATGCAGATGTTCCAGTATTGAGAGGGGAAAGAGCAGCGAAGACAAACGCAGGAGAACAATCAGCGGGAAGACTTTGTTGGCACCAACACTGAGAGCTGCTGAATATTCATCTCATGGAGCCTGGGATGATGAGGTTCAAAGGAATTCTGAGATCTCCAGCAGGAGCTCCTTTATTTCTATTTTTCTGGAGTGGCCACTAATATTCATTATTATTGATATCTAAATTTAGGTAAATGAAAAAAAAAATCAGCACTAGGGATGCTACGTACATTTAATGCAAAATGTCCCTTGTGCTGATGCCAGCTGTGTAAATCCAAAGACCTCTGCCCCCATCCAAATCCCTGCCATACCCAACAAATCAGCACAAGGGACAGTACTTACAATGAATGCAAATGTCCCTTGTTCTAGTGTTGGACGTCATAGTGGAAGTTCTCTGCCCACCATCCCCCCCACAGCTGCAATCTTCTAGTGCTGTAGGGGTTAATACCAACCACAGACACACAACGAGAGTACCGACTCTACCCGCCCTTTCCACCCCCTAAATTTAGGTGAATTTAAAAAAAAAATCAGCACACGGGACAGTACTTATATTTAATGCAAAGTGTCCATTGTTCTAGTGTTGGACGTCATAGTGGAAGGTCTCCGCTCACCATCCCCCCCACCATCCCCCCACAGCCACAATCTTCTGGTGCTGCGGGGGTTATTACCAACAACAGACACACAACAAGAGTACTGACTATGCCTGCCCTTTCCACCCCCTAAATTTAGGTATATTAACTAGTTGCCGACCAGCCGAATGACAGCTGCACTGCGGCCGGCCAGTTCTGGGTGGACGTCATATGACGTCCCCCCAGAACGCGCTCTCCTGCGCGCCCCAGGGGGCGCGCACCCGGCAATCTTCATGATCGCTGTGTCCTACGGACACAGCTGATCACATGATGTGGTAAAAGGCCAATCATACCGGCCTTTTACCACGTGATCAGCGGTGTCCAATGACACGCTGATCAGAGGGAAATGCAAGTGCCGGTTCTCGGCTGCACTTTCCTCACGCTGTCAGATCATGAGGAAAGTACTGCCGAGAACCGTCAGTTGTCACAGCGAGGATTGGCACCGATCATCAGGGCACTGATGATCAGTGCCCTGATGATCGGTGCCCAGCAGTGCCACCCACAAGTTCCGCCCACCTGTGCCCAGCAGTGCGCCCACTAGCTCCGCCCACCTGTGCCCAGCAGATCACCCACCTGTGCCCAGCAGTGCACCCACCTGTGCCACTCTGCAGTGTCACACACCTGTGCCCAGAAGTGCCACCTACCTGTGCCCAGCAGTGCCACCCACCTGTGCCCACCCACCTGTGCCCACCAGTGCCACCCACCTGTGCCCACCAGTGCCACCCACCTGTACCCACCCACCAGTGCTGCCCACCAGTGCCACCCACCAGTGCAGCCCAGCAGTGCTGCCAGTCAGTGCCACCAGTCAGTGCCCAGCAGTTGTGCCAGTCAGTGCCGCCAGTCAGTGCCCAGCAGTAATGCCAGTCAGTGCCGTCTATCAGTACCCATCATTAGTGTCACCTATCAGTGCCGCCTATCAGTGCTACATATTAGTGCCGCCTATCCGTGACACCTCATTAGTGCTGCCTATCAGTGCCGCCTATCTGTGCCACCTCATTAGTACTGCCTATCAGTGCCCTTTAGTGCTGCCTATCAGTGCCGCCTATCAGTGCCCATCAGTGCTGCCTCATCAACGCACATCAGTGAAGGAGAAAAATTACCTGTTTGAAAAATTTTATAATAGAAACAAAGAAACTTTTTTTTTTTTTTTCAAATTTTTTGCACTTTTTTAATTTATAGCGCAAAAAGTAAAGCGCCCAGTGGCGATTAAGTACCACCAAAAGAAAGCTCTATTTGTGAGAAAAAAATGATCAAAATTTCATATGGGTACAATGTTGCATGACCGCGCAATTGTCAATCAAAGTGCGGCAGCGCTGAAAGCTGAAAATTGGCCTGGTAAGGAAGGGGGTATAAGTGCCTGGTAGGCAAGGGGTTAAAAAAAAAAAAATCAGCACAAGGGACAGTACCAGGGGCGGACTGACCATTTGGAAACTCGGGCACTGCCCGAGGGCCCGGGGTCAGTAGGGGGCCCCATGAGATGCCCCTGGTCCCATTTTCATAGGCTTTTTTAAGTTTGGGCAAGGATACAGGGGCCCCATGATCCCCTATTGCCCAGGGGCCCCATGAGTTGTCAGTCTGCCCCCAATAATCCTCATATTTACCCCCAATAATCCCTATATTTACCCCCAATAATCCCCCATATTTACCCCCAATAATCCCCATATTTACCTCCAATAATCCCCATATTTACCTCCAATAATCCCCTTATTTACCCCAATAATCCCCCATATTTACCCCCAATAATCCCCATATTTACCCCCAATAATCCCCCATATTTACCCCCAATAATCACCATATTTACCCCCAATAATCCCCCATATTTACCCCCAATATTCTCCCATATATACCCCCAATAAATCCCCAGTTAAAGTGGAACTGAAATCACGGAGGGACGAGATGACAGATGACAGAATCGATGGATTTTTTCCCTCTTCATGTGACCATGGGATGTGAGCGTTGAAGAAGCCCGGGGTTTTATTGCATTGTTCTGAAAAATTGTTATTAGTTTTCTCTTCTCGCCGTCTCTTCTCTTCGGATATTAGAAGCCGATTGGAGAATCAGCCCGAGACAATTTCTCTTCTTGTAATCTGGAGGATCAGAAGAAAGTTGGCCAAAGTTTTAGCTGGAAGCGTCTGACTTTTCCGAGGGCCGCGTGTTCTTCTGTAAACACCGTGTCCTTCTTCTCTGTAATTCTCTTCAAATTGATTGAATGGTGAGAACTCGGATGAACCGGCTTCTGACTACAAAACACGACCACTCAGCTCTCATGTAACTTCTTCTCTGCTGCCGGGAATATTAACCGAATACCGGGATTGTATGAGATGTGAGGGTGCTGGATGGGCAACGTTGGTGCTCAGGGGTCCCCTCCAGCCAAGAGAAGGGGATACAGGAATATTTTGACCCACTTGAAGACCAGGCCTGTTTTGAAATATATTGAATATATTTTTTCTTCCGTGTGGGTATTTACTCAATGTTTTATATTTTACAAAAAAAAATGAGGTATATTGATACCACGGAGGGGCTGAAGCGATTGGGTTTGGCGCAGTGAATTGTTTTGTCACCAGGTGCCTCTCTGTAAACTGGGTCACCGTCATTTGTCTGCCGTGGCGTGATGCAGCTGTAATATTTATGCCGTTTGTCTCAGCGCGTTCACAGTTCATTGCTGCTGGAGTCTGTCACATTATCAGCCATCTGCACCGTTCCGCGGAAAAACACTACGCCGGCTTCCCGCGCGTTCATTGGCCGATCTGGTGTGCGTGCCAATATGGCTGCGCTTCCTGCCGCCCTGAGCTACCTACAGTCGTGTTCCAAATTGGGACGTGTACGCTTGGTGCAACCCAGATGGTGGCCCTAGATAATGGCAGTTTGTGAATGGGAACTGAGTCTCGTTCGATCATTGAATCATATCATGTAATGATGTAAGGAACCCTCTACTAAATGTTTCCTTGATATGCTGGTGATGCCCTCTTGTCCTTCTGCTGCAGCCAGAGTTGCAATGTTTGTTCTGGTCTGTTCCGAGCTGCACAGGATAGGGGTTTGATTGCTTCCTCCTGCTTCTAGAAGACGTTTCTGGATTTTAGGGAGGGAGAATTCGAATGGCCAGCCTGAATATTGAGCAGGGCCTAGCCAATCCCTGGGGAGGTGTGCCCAGTTTGTGGCTGGGAAAGCAGTTAAATAGTCAGGAGCCCTGAGGAGTTTGTCTTTATTCCCTTCTAAGGGAATGGATCAGTGAGCTGAGAGGAGAAGGGGGCTGCTTGCCTCTGGCACCCCTGGGACTGGATCAGGGGCGGACTGACCAAGCATTCGGGGACTGCCCGAGGGCCCAGGGGCAGTAGGAGGCCCCATGAAATGCCCCTGGTACGTTTTTCATAGGCTTTTTTGAGTGTGGGCAAGGACACAGGGGCACCATGATCCCCTATTGCCCAGGGGCCCCATGAGTTGTCAGTCCACCCCTGGACTGGATGCTGAGCTACTTACAAGAGGCTGCACCTATGGACTGATCCTGATCCAGGATTCTGTGAGTAGAGCCTCCCATATCTGTTCTGCAAGTTATTTCATGGTCCCCAGCTGTGAACCTATAGACTATTCCAGTCTATCCATATCTGTTCTGCAAGCTTCTTCATGGTCCCCAGCCGTGAACCTATAGATTGTTCCAATCTATCCATGTCTGTTCTGCAAGCTACTTCATGGTCCCCAGCTGTGAACCTATAGACTGTTGCAGTCTATCCATATCTGTTCTGCAAGACTCTCCATGGTCCCCAGCCATGAACCTATAGACTGTTCCAGATTGTCCATATCTGTTCTGCAAGTTTCTTCATGGTCCCCAGCTGTGAACGTACAAATTGTTCCAGTCTATCCATATCTGTTCTGCAAGCTTCTTCATGGTCCCCAGCCGTGAACCTATAGATTGTTCCAATCTATCCATATCTGTTCTGCAAGCTACTTCATGGTCCCCAGCCGTGAACCTACAAATTGTTCCAGTCTATCTATATCTTTTCTGCAAGCTACTTCATGGTCCCCAGCTGTGAACCTACAAATTGTTCCAGTCTATCTATATCTTTTCTGCAAGCTACTTCATGGTCCCCAGCTGTGAACCTACAAATTGTTCCAGTCTATCTATATCTTTTCTGCAAGCTACTTCATGGTCCCCAGCCGTGAACCTATAGACTGTTCCAGCCTTGCTGCACCTAACCTGCAAAATATCTCATGGTTCCCAGCTATGAGTGAAAAGAAACTGTGTTGCTGCTGCCTAGAGAGTTGTCCTCTGTAGTGTCATTGTATTCAAACATTTTAGAAAATCCTTCAGCACCCTAAATTCTCTCTCTCCAGTTCCTATAAGCACTACAATACAGAAAAAGACAAGTCCCTGGACTATTCAGTGAGCCTGTTAGGGATCTGGGTATGACCAGAAATGTGTGGACTGACACAGGGAAGTAGCAGGCTTCAGGAACACAGGCGTAGTCAGGGCTGGAGAGGTGGAACGGTCAGGCGGGCCGTAAGGTACTGTCAGGCACCGCCCGGCGGGATCTCTAGTGACCCACAGAACAGGATTCCCCAGGGCGCTAAGTCTAAGCCCCAGTCTGCCTTTTCACCAGAGCCCCTGATGGTGGGGATGGACTTGGCGCAGGGCTGAAACCAGGTCACGGCCCCTGAGTGCACCCAACTGTGGTAGAGGGGTCCGCCGAGGGTATGTACCGGGGGAAAGCCTGATGTTAAGGGGCTGGCAGGCTTGGACAGTAGTGACTGGATCCGTGCGGGATGGATGGATCGTCTGGGTAGCGTCAGGCGTAGTCAGGCAGGCCAGGTCAGCAACGTGCAGGCAGTGAGGTACCGGAGGAGCAGGCAGAGAATGGTCGGGGTCACAAGCCGGGTTCAGTAACTCACGGGCAGCGCAGTACAGAGGATCAGGCAAGCCAGGGGTTCAACAGGAGACGGTCAGCAGAGGTCAGGATCAAAGCAGGGTCAGCAACTAGGCAGATAGGCAGGAACACAGGATACCAGGTACAGGGGCTCATGGGAAACATACACCAAGGCCCTGATCACAGGCCTGGTCCTGCTTAAATACACCTCCTGCAATCAGCTTCAGCTGATGACTGACTGCAGGAGTGAGCTTCTGGTTGCTGAGAGCACCCGCTGGCCAGCCCTGGTACTGCAGCCCACACGGCAGGTGAGTCCCACCACCAGTGGTGAATCCATTCCTGACAGAGCCTGAGAGAGTGGACTGCTGCTGTGTGTATGGCTGCCCTTGCATTGAGTTGGGAAAGAACCTGTCACATCTAAGCAGCTCCTACCGGGGTAGCGCTACATAAGCTAGAATGTTCATTAGACAGGAGGCTGTAGTCCTGCTTTAAGGCACTCTGAGTGCCCTGCTTCCTCTAGTTGCAAGGGATGATGGGAAAATGATGCAGCACACATATTAAAGTCCATCTCTGGGGAAAAGGTTGGGTCCAGGAGACCTGAAAAAGCAGTTTTATCTACCTGATCCCCTACTCCCCCAGTGAATGGCGCTTCCCTACACTCTAGCAGTGGACTGTTCCTTGGTGTCCTCAGGTCCAATGAAGAGCTATGGCCTCTACGTTGGATTGATGATGTCAGAGGACCAGGGTACACTGGAGCATTGGGGAGAAGAGGCTACGGGGACTGGACTTACAGGAAGCCTGCAGACGTTGAGGATCAGGTAAGTAAAGCTACTTTTTGTGGCCCTCAAGACCTCTACTGTATAGCCCTTGAGTGCACTTTATAGAAGCTCCGCTTTTCTCGATGAACTAAGAGTTAAGGTGGACTCCTTAAAGTGGACCTTCATTCCAAATGACAATGAGTGAGCACCTACCTCCAGCCCCCTCCCCCTCCCTCCCACAACTGGATATATTATTTTTTTAACTGCTTTTTTTTTTTCTGTGCTGCAGGCCTAGATGAGCCGGGATCTCAGTCTAGGCGGTAGATGGTGATCCTGGATGATGCCTGAAGAAAGATGGCTCAGTTCTTCTGGAGAGAAAAAGAAACAAAGGCATTATCAGGGGAAGTGTGATCTTATGTGAGATTAGATACTAGGTCCGCTTTAACTAGATGTTTTGGGGTTTTTTCCAGCCCATGATCTACTCCTTATTGCAGCTTTTGAAAGTAAATATCCTCCCTGCCCATCATTTATAAAGAAGTAATACAAGGAATTATCTTACACTGCAATCTTTTCTCGGTCCCCCACATCTTTCTTATTCAGCTGTAAAAGCTCCGTCGGTTCCAACAGCCTTTCGTCCAATTTATCCGGCTGTGTTGATTACCGCAGACCCTTCAAACGTTCTCCTAATTATAAGACTCTAATTTCCAAAGTCATCTGCTAGAGATTTGAAGCCGTTTTGTTTCCTTGTGATTTAAGAGAATGTATCGGGAAAGCAGATGGCGAAGAGTCAACGCCGTTAAAACTAATGGCGGCCGACTGGACAGGCGGCGTCCCGCGAACTCGGAAGACGTATATCCAAAGAGATGGAGGCCAGATGCAGTTTGTTTTTGAAGGAACTTTAGTTTCTAGTTAAGGATGAGTGCGGGGAATAGGAAAGCCTCTTAGCGTCTTAATTCAAAGTCCGCGCACAGCGCCTGCTCATTATGGCGCCGGCTCTGTAACCTGGCTTTTTTTTTTTTTTAGGATAAATGAACAGATTGTTGTGCTTTTCTATCATTTATTTCCTGAAGTGGAAAGGGTCATTAAGTCAGGCCAGCCTCTCAGATCTGGAGAAGATAGTTTAGTTATTTGACTTGATGGACTACAACCCATACCAGTTAAGTAATTCTTTCCCGCCATGGTTACTCATGGTATTTTTTGCTAAAAGCTTCCTTTTAGTCATTTTAATTATGAATTAAATCAGCTTAAAGCCCATCTTTGAGCTTCAGACTACCCACACGTTATCCCCCCTTTCCCCCTGGAAGCTTTCATGCTTTAATTGTTTTATACTAACCTCTTCCAGATGTTTTATGGCCACTCACATAATGCACTATAGTGGTGGGTGGATGCTCATATGATTATGCCAGCACCACTCTATGAATCATGGTGGGTCCATGATGTCTGCACTCTTAGTATGTTCTCAGTGATCAGGCTTGAATGACATTAGTGATGAGTCCATGATGTCTGCACTCTCAGTATGTTCTCAGTGATCAGGCTTGAATGACATTAGTGATGAGTCCATGATGTCTGCACTCTCAGTATGTTCTCAGTGACCTGGCTTGAATGACATTAGTGATGAGTCCATGATATCTGCACTTTCAGTATGTCCTCAGTCTTCAGGATTGAATGGCATTAGTGGTCAGGCCATGACATCTGCACTCTCAGTATGTCCTCAGTCTTCAGGCTTGAATGGCATTAGTGGTCGGTCCATGATGTCTGCACTCTCAGTATGTCTTCAGTCTTCAGGCTTGAATGGCATTAGTGGTCGGTCCATGATGTCTGCACTCTCAGTATGTCTTCAGTCTTCAGGCTTGAATGGCATTAGTGGTCGGTCCATGACATCTGCACTCTCAGTATGTCCTAATTCTTGGCATTAGTGGTCAGTCCATGATGTTTCCACTCTCAGTATGTCCTCATTCTTCAGGCTTGAATGGCATTAGTGTTCAGTCCATGATGTCTGCACTCTCAGTGCATCCTCATTCTTGGCATTAGTGGTCAATCCATGATGTTTGCACTCTCAGCATGTCCCCAGTCTTCAGGCTTGAATGGCATTTGTGGTTGGTCCATGATGTCTGCACTCTCAGTATGTCCTCAGTCTTCAGGCTTGAATGGCATTAGTGGTCACTCCATGATGTTTTCACTCTCAGTATGTCCTCAGTCTTCAGGCTTGAATGGCATTAGTGGTTGGTCCATGATGTCTGCACTTTCAGTATGTCCTCAGTCTTCAGGCTTGAATAGCATTAGTGGTTGGTCCATGATGTCTGCACTCTCAGTATGTCCTCAGTCTTCAGGCTTGAATGGCATTAGAGGTCAGCCCATGACATCTGCACTCTCAGTATGTCCTCAGTCTTCAGGCTTGAATAGCATTAGTGGTTGGTCCATGATCTCTGCACTCTCAGTATGTTCTCATTCTTCAGGCTTGAATGGCATTAGTGGTCAGTCCATGATGTCTGCACTCTCAGTATGTCCTCAGTCTTCAGGCTTGAATAGCATTAGTGGTCGGTCCATGATCTCTGCACTCTCAGTATGTCCTCAGTCTTCAGGCTTGAATAGCATTAGTGGTCGGCCCATGACATCTGCACTCTCAGTATGTCCTCAGTCTTCAGGCTTGAATGGCATTAGTGGTCAGTCCATGATCTCTGCACTCTCAGTATGTCCTCAGTCTTCAGGCTTGAATGGCATTAGTGGTCACTCCATGATGTCTGCACTCTCAGTATGTCCTCAGTCTTCAGGCTTGAATAGCATTAGTGGTCGGTCCATGGTCTCTGCACTCTCAGTATGTCCTCAGTCTTCAGGCTTGAATGGCATTAGTGGTCGGTCCATGATGTCTGCACTCTCAGTATGTCCTCAGTCTTCAGGCTTGAATGGCATTAGTGGTCAGTCCATGATCTCTGCACTCTCAGTATGTCCTCAGTCTTCAGGCTTGAATAGCATTAGTGGTCGGTCCATGATCTCTGCACTCTCAGTATGTCCTCAGTCTTCAGGCTTGAATGGCATTAGTGGTCGGTCCATGATGTCTGCACTCTCAGTATGTCCTCAGTCTTCAGGCTTGAATGGCATTAGTGGTCAGTCCATGATCTCTGCACTCTCAGTATGTCCTCAGTCTTCAGGCTTGAATGGCATTAGTGGTCGGTCCATGATGTCTGCACTCTCAGTATGTCCTCAGTCTTCAGGCTTGAATGGCATTAGTGGTCAGTCCATGATCTCTGCACTCTCAGTATGTCCTCAGTCTTCAGGCTTGAATGGCATTAGTGGTCAGTCCATGATCTCTGCACTCTCAGTATGTCCTCAGTCTTCAGGCTTGAATGGCATTAGTGGTCGGTCCATGATGTCTGCACTCTCAGTATGTCCTCAGTCTTCAGGCTTGAATGGCATTAGTGGTCAGTCCATGATCTCTGCACTCTCAGTATGTCCTCAGTCTTCAGGCTTGAATGGCATTAGTGGTCAGTCCATGATCTCTGCACTCTCAGTATGTCCTCAGTCTTCAGGCTTGAATGGCATTAGTGGTCGGTCCATGATGTCTGCACTCTCAGTATGTCCTCAGTCTTCAGGCTTGAATGGCATTAGTGGTCAGTCCATGATCTCTGCACTCTCAGTATGTCCTCAGTCTTCAGGCTTGAATGACTCTGGGCATCATTTATCCCAGAAGACTGAGGACATCTAATGGTGGAGAAGATGTACAGCAGCTACATGCAACCAGAGCTGCAGTTTTTATTTTGAGTACTGGTGGAGTAGCCCCAAGTTGGGCTTCAGGGAAGAACTTATTTTAAGGGTCTTCTGGCCAGTCCAGTGATGTCATAGGTCCCATCTCTTCTCCTCCAGTGGCTTTTTCTACCCTGAACTGCACTCATGTAATGACATGTGAGCACCATCTAGTAGCCCAGGTCACGCTTCAGGCTACCCTCTACCTGTGGCCCCCCTTTCATGAAAAAAATGCCTACACTCATAATGCACTTACTTTATTCACAAGTAGCCTAGTGCCTTCTGCTAATATAGTTGTGGGTAGTATACTAATACTCAAGCTCATAGGCATTTGCAGCATCTCATTATTCAGCCAGGTGCAGGGGCGGACTGACAGCTCATGGGGCCCCCGGGCAATAGGGGATCATGGGGCCCCTGTGTCCTTGCCCAAACTCAAAAAAGCCTATGAAAAAGGTACCAGAGGCATCTCATGGGGCCCCCTACTGACCCCGGGTCCTCGGGCAGTGCCCAAGTTTCCAAATGGTCAGTCCGCCCCTGGCCAGGTTTGTCAGAAGAGACAAAGCAGTTTTCAGAGTCATGAAAATGAACAGAGAACCTGTCATAAGAAATTGTTCCTCCGGCGATAAGTGTTACAGGAGGTTAGCCCTGGATCCAAGGTGAGTATTTCAGCAAAAGCTGCTCTTTATTTTCTTAAATGCAAGCTTCTTGAATTTTAAATGGAAAATCTAAGTGGCCAGTTGAAATGCACACCTATAAACTGATTTACTAGCCAAAAATTTGTATTTTCAAATTTGTAAAAGTTTATGAACCCTTTTCTGCTCAGTCAATTTATGAACGTTCCCCAGCATTCCCGGTGCCAGGAATACAAGTAGACATTCTCCCATTGGAGAGCCACCAGGTGCTGCAAAGGAGTGAGGAAGGGATATAATACACAAAGTGCCAACATCCCTAACAAATACAAGGGGGGGGAGGAGTCCTCTCTTTTGGTGGGACTTTAACGGCACAATTTACTTGTATGATAAATTTCAACAATTCAAGAGATTTTTTTATAAAAACAGTATGAAATTTTATTTTTACAATCTTCAAAAATAAATATAAAGCTACAATACATATTGCGGCGGTGTCATCAGAGATGGTATTGCAAATCCAATCATGGATCATGCACGGTTCTTACTTGACGCGTTTCGAGATCAACAAAAATCTCTTCTTCAGAAGTGCTCAAGAAGGCATGACGTACGATTCCATGTGAGGGAAAAACCGCCAGGAAATATTAAGAACTAATTGTTATGTGAACACAGCCATGGATTTCATATATCTCAGGCAAAAATGATGAAACAAAAATTAATAAAGAAAAAACTGAGACCAGCGGATGAAAAATGCCGCCCAAGGTACAGAGTCCCAGCCCTGCTTCACCAGTTCGATCCCAATGTCTCGGATTCTTGTTGGAGATGTCGCCTGGCTAAGGGTACACTCATGCACATTTGGTGGGACTGCCCTATGCTGCAGCCATTTTGGGGTAATTACGTATAGCCTGAAGCTCACCCTGCACAATGTCTACTGCATCACTCCTCACTCCCATCCCGGACATATCGTAAATCACTCGCTATACACATGGTTAACGCCGCAAAACAATGTGTCACAGTGCACTGGCGCTCGACAAATATTCCCACTATCCGTGAATGGTTTGCGAGGATCAATAGAATTGAGGAAATGGAGGAACTGATCTTGGTTGCCAAGGAACATCCCGAGAGATTCAGGGGAACTTGGGCCTGTTGGATGCATTTTAAAACCACCCCTACCTACCACCTACTAATGCAGCAATGATTGACTAGACATATTCTGACACTGGGGAATGTCCTCATTTCTGAGATACCTCTCCATCTATGCCTAGATATACCTTTGTCCTTCACCAAGGCTTGCTCCTTTGGAACTTGTATCCACATATTACCCGGTTGACTGTCTTGATTCGCACCATGGCTTCAACTATAAGCTGATATTTCTATTGTGACGCGTTTCACATGTTGAAAGCCACCTACCCGCAAGAATATACTCCCCCTTTTTTCCGTTTTACCATACCATAAGCCCTTCCCTCCCCTCCTTACCTCTCACCCCCCCTTTTTTTTTCTTCTTCTTTCTCTCTCTCTTTCTTCCTTCTCCCTTTCTATATACTTATGTTATCAACAAGTTACTCTACTTAATAACTAACATTTTTCTACCTGATCTTTGGCTCTCGCCTGTGTTCTACTCTTATCTTCGTACCATAACCAATACAGAATGTTGTATCTCAAACAGACGTATTACGCTCCATAACACTTACACTTCCAATTCTTGGACACGTGAAACGGATCTAAGGCTTCCATAGATGCTGTTCATATTTGATATCACACACTTCACACTTCCCTGACAGAAGATCCTGCTCAACGGTCAAAAGACAATATATCTCCTCATTTCTTGTTTGTTGTACATTTCCTGGATTGTAATATTATGTTGACAAAATGTTTTACAGCGTTGTGTTTTGTGTTGCCTGTTATGCTTTGACCCGTCTGCGACACGGGAGTCGACATACAGAAATCTGTCCGATTTTTGGATTCACGTCTGTATATGTATTGTTATGCCTGATTTCTTCTAATAAAAATCTTTTTTGGAAAGAAAAAAAATGCCTCCCAAACGCCTCCTGAAGGGGCCCCGCCCAAATGCACCGTCAACAAGATTACCTGCTGGTCGGTACTGATAGGGAAGTGCTACTATGAGTGCGAAGCGATGACCACAAGGAATTTGTGTGAGAAAGTGTTGATGACCTGATAAAAATCATGACTAATGCACCATAGATAGGCTTGTCCACTCCGACTTCCACCTTTACTTAACCATACCACTCCCCACCCCCTTAACCGACTAAACTTTACAAAAAACATGACACCATTTTGGAGTAAATGGCCAACATGGCCTTTTATTAACAACTTCACATTTTAACATACATCAACCGTTCCTTAACAGAAACCAAAGAATTGTTGTTGGTCTTCAAAGACACCCACAAACGATCCAAAATGCACCTGCGGACAACCCTATACACTAGGCCTCCAGCCGCAACCAACCAGCTCGGAGACAACCATACCGTCCGCAGTGCAGCACCACCACCTTCCAGTTAAACCTTGGTTAACTGGGAATATCCACCGGGCCCCCCATACCACGGATGGGGTCCCACACCATTGTTTTACCTTCCAAGATGAGAACCGCCTCCAAAGACCAACAACCGCCCACGAACCAACCCCCTTTCCAACCCGGTTGCCATTTTTTTTTTTTTTTTATTCTCACCTGCCTCCGGACGAGACCCTATACCCAACCAAACAGGGAGGGCGGGAGGGAAGCTCTGTTCCTTGCTACGTCCAGCTGCACTGACGCCCCTTCCGCAGAACCCCCCACCCTAAGGTACCACAAACCCCACCTACACTCCACATCTGGCCAATGCTATAATTCCCCAATCAATCCCCACCCCCTAGAGCTAAATTTAACCCTTTCCGTTCCCTACACCACTCTGGGCCTAGTCATGTATGCCCTGCGCTATTTCCATTCTTCCCTATTCGCTACGGGCATTTCTGGATTGAGATGTGAAAGACAGCCCAATATGGGGCAATATACCAGGTCTATCCCAAGAAGCATGCTTGATGGCTGTGAGCTGCTGCAAAGGGGTTCCTGATCATGTGATCACCATGTTATTTCTGACATAGAAATCACATGCAGGCTGAAGGCTTCTCCGAGAAAAATGAAAGCTTTCAGAGACTGCGACCTACAGTGTTCATTTGTGGTGCCATCAATGAATAGTGTAACTGTCAAATACAATTGCAATATTAAAATAATAATAATACCAATGAATTATAAACTGAAACAATGTGTTTTTCTACATTTTTGTACATTTGTCTACCTATATTAACAGAGCAGGACATCATTTAATAAAACAGTGTAACAAATAAAAGTCTTGTAAGTCCTTTAAATGTAAAAATATATTAACATTTATTAAGTACGCATACAGAATTATCAGTACGTTAACAGACAGGCACCAGTGACCTCTGGCTATGAAAGCATTAATAATATCTAGGTGGATCCTTTTCATTAGATCGATATAAAGGAATAAAATATTTCCCAAGGCTTAGGATCACCAGCAAAAATCGATCCCATTTTAAATTCCATTATTTTATTGTCATCATCTTGAAAACATAAAACAACGACGCATGGGGCTATATACATATCAATTTTCTAATGACATGAAGTATACATCTATAGAGAAACAATAAATTACACATCGCATAACGACAGGAGAATATCGGCATTTTAAATAGGATTGATCTTTGTGGGTGACCCCCAAGCCTTGGGAAATATTACACCTAATATTAAACTATATACATTGTATACATTTGAGAAAGTTGCAGATTAATACTTCCCTGAAGAAGTTGTTTTTCCAGACTCTTTTTTTTTCGAATTGATTGCTAAATGGGGCAAGGTTTGATTTCATTCTAATCACCTGAGCAATCTCAGCGTTGTAATGAGAAAAGCTGCAGTGTCTGCATCCTCAGGGGCGGACTGACCATTCGAGCACTCAGGCACTGCCCGAGGGCCCGGGGTCAGTAGGGGCCTCCATGAAATGCCCCTGGTACATTTTTTATAGGTTTTTTTTAGTGTGGGCAAGGACACAGGGGCCCCATGATCCCCTATTGCCCGGGGGCCCCATGAGTTGTCAGTCCGCCCCTGTGCATCCCTTTAGAAGAAGATGAGCTGATCTTTGGAATTGTCCCCCACCGAATCACCCTATCATCAATCCAGCGCTGGCCGTCTTCTGCCCAGTATCATTCATCTCACTTCCTGTGAGCCTGGGGCCTCAAGGTTACACTTAGACATCAAGCCCGCCACCCTGAGCTTGAGGAGATCTATAGAGCAGGATTTATCAAGCAGAGTTCCATGGAGGTTGTTAGGGGTTCCTTGAGCAATGAGCAATTTTGCCTGTCAAGTAAGTAACAACTGACACTGTCTTAGCTATTTACAGTGGGGAGGCAACATTTCAACTTACCACCAATGTAAGAAGCATTCTTTCCGCTAGTCATTAGTTTAATAGGACCTCTTTCCCAATGGCCAGTATAAGGGGCTCTTCTGCCAATGACCACCAATTTAAGGTGTACCTTATCCCAGTGACCACCGATTCAAGGAGGCCTTTCTCCATCAACTACTAATGTAAGTAAAACTTTACTGCCCACCAAAGGAGCACTTCTACCAATGACCACCATTGTAAGGTCATCCTTCTCCACTGGCCACAGATTATTATTATTATTATTATTACTACGAGTTTATATAGCGCCAAAGGGTTTGCTCAGCGCTGTACAATAGGGGGGACAATACATGGCACAGTACAACAACAACAAACAACGTACGAGGGGTAAGAGGGCCCTACTCTTACGAGCTCTAGGATCTAAGGAGGCCTTACTCCACTGACCACCACAGAAAAGGAGTTCTTCTGCCAATGACCAAAAATTTAAGTTAGTCCTTCTGCAACTGACCATAGTTCTAAGAGATCCTTACTGCATTGACTACCAATATAAAGGGGCTCCTATGCAAATTGGTACCAATGTAAGGTGATCCGTCTTCACTAGCCACAGATCTAAGGAGGTCTTACTTCACTGACCACCAATGTAAAGAGGCCCTTCTACCAATAGCCATCATTGCAAGGTGATTCCTCCCCACTGACCACAGATCTAAGGAGGCCTTACTCCACTGACCACCACAGAAAAGGAGTTCTTCTGCCAATGACCAAAAATTTAAGTTAGTCCTTCTGCAACTGACCATAGTTCTAAGAGATCCTTACTGCATTGACTACCAATATAAAGGGGCTCCTATGCAAATTGGTACCAATGTAAGGTGATCCGTCTTCACTAGCCACAGATCTAAGGAGGTCTTACTTCACTGACCACCAATGTAAAGAGGCCCTTCTACCAATAGCCATCATTGCAAGGTGATTCCTCCCCACTGACCACAGATCTAAGTAGGCCGTACTTCACTGGCCACCAACATAGAGAGGCCCTTCTACTAGTGAGCACCAATGTAGGTTATTCTTCTCCACTGACCACAAATCTAAGGGGGCCTTTCTTCACTGACCACCCATGTAAACTGATCTTTCTACCAATGGCCACCATTGTAAGGTGATCCTTCTCCAATGACCACAGATCTAAGGAGGACTTACTCCAATGACCACCACAGTAAAGGAGTCCTTTTGCTAATGACCACAAATGTAAGTTAGTCCTTCTGCACCTGACCATAGATCTAAGAGGTCCTTACTGCTATGAACACCGGTATAAAGGATCTCCTATGAAAATGGTTACCAATGTAAGGTGATCTTTCTCCACTGACCACAGATCTAAGGAGGACTTGCTCCACTAACAAGCAATGTAAACAGTCCCTTCTACCAATGGGCACCAATGTAAGGTGATCCTTCTCCACTGATTACAGATCTAAGGGTGCCTTACTCCACAGACCACCAATATAAAGGAGTCCTTCTCTAACTGACCAGAGACCTAAGAGGTCTTTACTCCACTGACCACCGATATAAAGGAGCTCCTATGCCAATGGGCCTAATGTAGGGTGATCGTTCTCCACTGGCCATCGATCTAATGGAGCCTTATTCCACTGACCACCAATGTAAAGGGGTGCTTCTGCTAATGACCACAAATGTAAGTTGGCTCTTTCTATCTCCAACTGACTACAGATCTGAAGGGGCCTTACTCAATTTTACCAATTTTTTTGTAAAATATAGAAGATTGGGTTGTGTTGAGTAAATAAATACCAAACATGTCAAGTCTTAAAATTGCACAAGCCCATGGAATCGAAAAAAAACAAGGATACACAAAATACTCCATAGGCAACACTTATATAGGCAACTTAAAGTAACCATGAGGGATGGCCCCAGAATTATTGCTCTCACTCTGACAATCATGAAGACACACATGAGGCGCAACTGATGTTTATATTCACATGCACATGGTGAGTATGTGGGTCAAGGGGGTGCATTAAACATTTTAATTATCTTTATTTTATATCATTCTTTTTTTTACACTTTTTAGTTATTATTTTTTTTAACTTTATTGCTATTGCAAAGATGATAAATCATGTAGATGCAAATCCTCTATGAGATAGCATGGGCAGATGACAGGTCCTCTTCTGGAGACATTGAGAGTCTATTAGTCCCAAATGTCACCCCTGCCTTCCAATGCAGCTTTTCAAACACAGATCTTGCTTGAAAAGCTGCATGCTCAGCTCCACCAGCTAAGGATTGAAAGCTGTGACCCCAGAAGTGATGTAATACATGTCACTTCCAGGGTCATTAACTGCAGGAGGGATCGCTGAACACACGTTCCTCCTACTCTCATTGGGCAAGCTCTTTCCTTCTGTCCCAGAGGAACAGGAGAGCCAGTGAACCACCATGGATGTTCAGGAGGGGTAGGAGGGTGCACACTTTGAGAGCCCTGTAGTAATGATTGGGTGGCTGTAGACCTGCCAGAAGTCTTCCCTGGATCCTAAAGCCGTTACAAAGCCTGTAGAAGGATGCACGCTTTGAGAGCCCTGTAAAAATGATTAGGTGGCTCTAGATCTGCCAGAACTCTTCCTTGGATCCTACAGCCATTACAAAGCTGGTAGAGGGGTGCCCACTTTGATAGCCCTCTAAAATGACTGGGTGGCTCTAGACCTGCCAGAACGCTTACCTGGATCCTAAAGCTGTTACAAAATCAGTAGAGAGGTGCACACTTTGAGAGCCCTGTAAAAATCGTTGGGCAGCTCTAGATCTTCCAGAGATGTTCCTTGGATCCTAAAGCCATTACAAACTCTTCACTGGCTCTTAAAGCCGGTACCAAGCTCACAGCAGCAGCTCATTTCACCATTTGTTTTCCGTGACGTTTATAAACGTACCTTGGCAGACAAGTGTGAAGAGAAGGGAAAGCCCCGGGTGCCGCACACCATCAAGACCTGACAGTCACTAGACTAAAAGCAGCCTCAGCCTGGCTCCATCCAGGTCACACCTCCAAAGCATTTCACCTCCATGCATCGGAGGGGCATGGCTTGGACAGAGCTGGTCTGAGGTTGCTTTTATTCTAGTGACTGTCAGGTCTTGATGACATGTGGCACCTCGAGCTTTCCCTTCATACTGCATACATTGAGCCAGGATAGGCTCTTCAGAAGCCGGCACCCTCAGTGTGAGTCCACAGATTTGGATATTGTAATGGAAGCAGACCCCGACTGCACTTGGGTATTTCCATTAGACTCCCGCTTCCCTGTCCAAACACAGATCCACAGACACCACTGCTGACCATACCAGACTAGCCAAGACCAGTCTTGAAATAAATCAGGAAATAGACTCTTTTATTTTAACACAGACACAAGATATATACATTCAAGGGAACAACCCATGTCAGGAATGGACTTGCCAATAACGGTGGGACTCACCTGCCTTGTGGGCTGCAGTACCAGGGCTGGCCAGCGGGTGCTCTCAGCAATCAGAGACTCACCCCTGCAGTCAGCCAAAACACCTGAAGCTGATTGCAGGGGTTGTATTTAAGGAATGGCCAGACTCACAGTCTGTGCCTTGGTGTGTGTTATTCCATGGGCCCCTGTATCTTGTAACCTGCGTTCCTGTTCCTGTTTCTGCTTGACTTGTTGCCGACCCTGCCTGATCCTGACCTCTGCTGACTTCTCCTGTTTGATCCCTGGCTTGTGACCCTGACCATTCTCTCCGCCTGCTCCTCCTGTACCTACCTGCCCGATAGTTATCGACCCGGCCTGCCTGACTACGTTGTGCTCTATATGTGTATGTACCTGTGTATCTATATCAGTTTAGGTTTGGGTTTTTTTCACCTTGTTGTATGTATTTGTGTTAGCTTGGGGTTTGGTGCACTTTATATTTGTATTGTTAGTCTCAATAAATTATATTATTTACTATATCTGAAGCCTACGTTTCCCTGTGTCAGACCACACACTTCTGGTCACACCCGCATCCCTGACAACCCACCTTCCTGCATAAGAACACAAGGAGGGGCAAACCAAATCTAGCAACAAGAAACACATCAGCAGACAGTCCCATCAGGGGGAAGGGCTGCCGGAAACACCCCCCACCAAACCAATACACAAACACATACATCCCATAATAGTTTGCTCCCAAGCAAGACACACAATAGAACAATGGGATGCAACCACATGGCATTAAACAATGAACAACCCCCATCTATACATGTCTACACAATATCAGGACATTTCACCCTGCACCCCTAACAGGCACAGGGTGACTTACACATAAGAGGGATATGGGGAGCTGAGACAGGGGTCTCCCCACCTCTCCAAAGTCAACTGTGTTCCATGGGCCCCCCCCAAAGTCACTCCCATAACAGATATATAGGTACCCAGAGCCCCAGTTCTTTGGATGTCGGTTCACAGAGGGTAGACAAGTGGTTGACTATTAAAGGTTCTCGAAAGTTCTTCAAGTGAGATGAACTTTTGTACCCATCTAAGAAGAGTGATATGTCCACCAGGCAATTAGCATTTCCACAGTAGCGGTTCCGTGGTTCCATCAGCAGAGTTATCTTTTAACCCCGAGCTGCAAACGCCGAGGGCCGATCGCGAGATGGATTGGATTTGCTTAAATACAGCAACACATCCTCCTTTATCCCTTCCCCCCTCATCCCCGCAAAGCACTATATAGAGATCTGAGCAATCTCTCCTCTGATGGAATATCCGAGATTGTCAGATGTAAAGGATGGCTCTCCTCACGTTGCAAATGAAAGGCACGCTTCTATTTTTCATTCTGATTTTGATTTAATTTGCAGACACTTCAACTTTCTCCCCATGCATGGCTGCCGAAATTCATTTCACTTGTCAAAGGAGAAAAATTTTCATAATTAAACACTAAAACGCGCTGGCCTTTCAGCAGATTAGCACATATTTCATATCTGTGTTTTTCTCCTCTTCTGTAAGCGAATGTTTCTATCTAGTTGTTTCTTTTATTTTTTTTTCTGCCGAAACCTTCAAGGTGTTTTTTTTTTTTCATATCTACGTTGTGAGCAGATAACTATGACTGTTGGGAAATGAGGTACTGCTCTTGAATCTTCATTGTGAGGTTAAAATATAAACCTGCCAACAGACTGACACTAAATATCTACCTTCTTTCAGAAACCTTTGTTATTAGGCCACGCCTCCCTGTGCTCAGGAAGGCCCTCCCCCGAGGTACGGGCTGCTGGTCTGCTCCATAAAGTTGAACTTCAGACTCCCCTTCCTTCTTGCGCAGCCTCACCGGCTCCTCTCCTGTATTGGAATTGCTTATTCTGATTTTCCTGCACACTGTGAGCTTATCACAATAGAAGCTGCAGGAGAACCTCCAGCATCATCTAGCATGTTCCTCCCTCTGCCCCCCCTTGGATTTCAGTTCATTTAAGTGCTACCTAGGACAGTCTGAATGCAAATGCAGCCTACCTATACCACCCACTCTCCAGACCAGGGGCAGACTGACAACTCATGGGGCCCCCCCGGGCAATAGGGGATCCTGGGGCCCCTATGTCCTTGCCCACACTCAAAAAAAGCCTATAAAAAAGATACCAGGGGCATTTCATGGGGCCCCCTACTGACCCCGAGCCCTCGGCAGTGCCCGAGTGCTCAAATGGTCATTCCGCCCCTGCTCCAGACTGACATCCATCCATCAACGCATTTTGATATTTGCATACCCAAGAGCCAGCCCACTCCATGTCTCAGCACTGAGGGATCTTGAGAGGAGTGGAGAGACAGAGTACTGTGATGCTTTCACCCCCCTGGCCCCTCCCACCAGTCATGATCTGTCTGTATTACGTAGAGAACCACAGAGTTCCAGTGATGATATCACTGGCCTCAAGATGTATGAAAAAGCCCAAAGAATTGTATTTATTTTAGGTACTTATATATCACCATCAATGTATGATGCAGCACATATATATATATATATATATATATATATATATATAGTGGGAACTTGCTTCTTAATGGTAGAGCTTTTTTATAGCACACAGCAACTCGTTTCTTTTTAAAGGGCCTTTTTGCCCAATTTTATTTGAAAGAAAGTTCGATAACCAAAATGCTTCCCACGTAGGGGTATCCACCATCACACAAATGTAACAAATTTCAGCCTTCTGGCTCTCTCAGGTATACCGCTTTATGTCTGCCTCCTGCAGACTCCTTCCAAAAGGTTGTTTTTTGCACACAGCAAACCTCTAGCACACAGCTAGTCTGGCTTCCACCTCTCCTTGGTGAAGCCCACCTGACTCCAAGGTAGAGACCTCCGTGTGTCAGGGTGGAGCCCACCTGACTCCTGTCTGCCGGGGTGGAGCCCAGAACCATGATTTGGGCCTCTATGAAAAGGCCTGCACACACCTGTGCAATCAGTGTCCTGACCATTCCCAAAACCTGGTCCCAGGATTGGAGATTTCATCCCTCCCAGATCTCTTTGAAATCTCCAGGCTCCAGGTCCCAAAACGGACTTAATGAATAAATGAGGAAACCGAAAAGCCAGTTTCCTCTGCAATACATCCACCCTCTGGAGCCCTTCAACCTGCCTGGTTGAGAATCCAGGGTTATCAGCTCGATTTTGACCGTGGCAGGACACCGCACTGCCACAATATATATATATATATATATATATATATATATATACAGTCATGGCCGAAATTGTTGGCACCCTTGATATTTTTCCTGAAAATCAAGTATTTCACACAAAAAAGGTATTGCATTAACACATGTTTTGCTATACACATGTTTATTCCCTTTGTATGTATTGGAACAAATATAAAACAGAGGCAGAAAAGCAAATATGACATAATGTCACACAAAACCCCAAAAATGGGCTGGACAAAAGTATTGGCACCCTTAACTTAATATTTGGTTGCACACCCTTTGGAAAACATAACTGAAATCAGTCGCTTCCTATAACCATCAATAAGCTTCTGACACCTCTCACCCGGAATTTTGGACCACTCTTCCTTTGCAAACAGCTCCAGGTCTCTCTTATTGGAAGGACACCTTTTCCCAACAGCAATTTTAAGATCTCTCCACAGGTGTTCAATGGGATTTAGATCTGGGCTCATTGCTGGCCACTTCAGAACTCTCCAGCGCTTCTTTGCCATCCATTTCTGAGTGCTTTTTGACGTATGTTTGGGGTCATTGTCCTGCTGGAAGACCCAGGATCTTGGACGCAAACCCAGCTTTCTGACACTGGGCCCTACAGTGCGACCCAAAATCCTTTGGTAATCCTCAGATTTCATGATGCCTTGCACACAGTCAAGGCACCCAGTGCCAGAGGCAGCAAAACAACCCCAAAACATCATTGAACCTCCACCATATTTTACCGTAGGTACTGTGTTTTGTTCTTTGTAGGCCTCATTCCGTTTTCGGTAAACAGTAGAATGATGTGCTTTACCGAAAAGCTCTATCTTGGTCTCATCTGTCCACAAGACGTTTTCCCAGAAGGCTTTTGGCTTACTCAAGTACATTTTGGCAAACTGTAGTCTTGCTTTTTTATGTCTCTGTGTCAGCAGTGGGGTCCTCCTGGGTCTCCTGCCATAGCGTTTCATTTCATTTAAATGTCGACGGATAGTTCGCGCTGACACTGATGCTCCCTGAGCCTGCAGGACAGCTTGAATGTCTTTGGAACATGTTTGGGGCTGCTTATCCACCATCCGGACTATTCTGCGTTGCAATCTTTCATCAATTTTCCTCATCCGTCCACGACCAGGGAGATTAGCTACAGTGCCATGGGTTGCAAACTTCTTGATAATGTTGCGCACTGTGGACAAAGGCAAATCTAGTTCTCTGGAGATGGACTTGTAACCTTGAGATTGTTGATATTTTGCCACAATTTTGGTTCTCAGGTCCTCAGACAGTTCTCGTCTCCTCTTTCTGTTGTCCATGCTTAGTGTGGCACAGACAGACACACAATGCAAAGGTTAAGTGAACGTCTCTCCTTTTTATCTGCTTTCAGGTGTGATTTCTATATTGCCCACACCTGTTACTTGCCCCAGGTGAGTTTACAGGAGCATCACATGCTTGTAACATTCTTATTTATCCGCAGTTGTGAAAGGGTGCCAATACTTTTGTCCAGCCCATTTTTGGAGGTTTGTGTGACATTATGTCGAATTTGCTTTCTTTCCTCCCTTTTTTTGTTTTGTCCCAATACACACAAAGGGAATAAACATGTGTATAGCAAAACATGTGTTAATGCAATACGTTTCGTGAGAAATACATGATTTCCTGGAGAAATATCAAGGGTGCCAACAATTTCGGCCATGACTGTATATATATATATATATATAGTACATTCACATCAGTCCCTAACCCTCAAGGGGTTTACAATCTAAGGTCCCTAACTCACATTCACACATACACAAACTAGGGACAATTTAGACAGGAGCCAATTAACCTACCCACACAGGCACAGGAAGAACATGCAAACTCCAGGCAAGTGGTGCCATGGTTGGGATACGAACCAACAACCCTCGTACTACCAAGCAGAAGTGCTAACCATTTAGCCTCTGTGTTGGCCAAACGTAGCAGCCTAACTCCTGAATATGTTGCAGATTGATGATGAAACGCGTAGGATGAGCTTCCAGCTGAGGTAATATCCCCTGCCCAGATCATACAGTGGCCATAGTGGATCCTGACATTTCCTGTTATTTGCACAGGCAGTTGTGATGTGTTTTATTTTAGTGCATTTTCAATTCATCATAAAGAATTTATTACTATATAAGGTGCTCTTCCCCCTCCTTGTATGATTGTTTTGAGACTCTTTCCTGGGCCACCTTTGAGAAGATTCTCTTGAGCTGGATGGAGAACCAGTAAAGGGGCTGAGTATTCTCATAGTGAATAAAGGGGTTTATTTGCTGAGTATTCTCATCTCTGGAGCACCTCAAGCACTTATTGACTCCTAGCTCATGAAAATGTTGCAGATTGATCATGAAACGCGTAGAACAGGACTTCCAGCTGACGTCGAATCAGCTGGCTGGAACGTACAATGACCATATTGGATCCTGGTGTTTCCTGGTTTTTACACAGGTGGTTATGAGTTCTATGTAAGTGTGTGACTTTGATTTACAATTAGCAATAAAGCATTCCACTCCTTCTCCTCCTCCTCGTATGGTTGTTGTGAGACACTTTCCTGGGCCACTTGAAAGGGCATCTTAAAAGATTATCTTGAGCTGGATGGAGAACTAGTAAAGGGGCTGAGTATTCTCATCTCTGGAGTACCGCAAGCACTTATTGACTCCTAGCTCCTGAAAATGTTGCAGATTGATCATGAAACGCGTAGAACAGGACTGCCAGCTGAAGTTGAATCTGCTGCCCAGAATGTACAGTGAGCATATTGGATCCTGGCATTTCCTGGTTTTTACACAGGTGGTTGTAATGCGTTTTATGTAAGTGTTTGACTTTGATTTACAATTAGTAATGAAGCATTCCACTCCTCCTCCTTGTATGGTTGTTGTGAGACACTTTCCTGGGCCAAATGAACAGGCATTTGAGAAGATTCTCTTGCGCTGGATGAAGAACTAGTAAAGGGGCTGAGTATTCTCATCTCTGGAGCACCTCAAGCATTTATTGACTCCTAGCTCCCGAAAATGTTGCAGATTGATGACAAAACGCGTAGAGCGGGACTTCTGGTTGACGTCATATCTGCTGTCCAGAATGTACAGCAACCATGTTGGATCCTGGAGTTTCCTGGATTTACACAGGTGGTTGTGATGTGTTTTATGTAAGTGCTTGACTTTGATTTACAGTTCATAATAAAGCATTCTACAATATATGAGGTGCTCCTCCCCCACCTTCTATTGTTGATTTGAGACATTTTCCTGGGCTACGTGAAGGGGCTTTTGGGCAGATTCTCTTGAGCTTGATGGAGGACCAGTAAAGGGGTGAGTATTCTCTTCTATGGGTAACCCCAAGTGCTCATTGACTCCTAGCTCCTTAAAATGCTGCAGATTGGTGAGGAAATGCGTAGATCGGGAATTCCATATCTGCTGCCTGGAAGTGAAGGGACTTCCAACTGACATCATATCCGCCATCTGGAATGTCCAGTAACCATATTGGTCAATGCTGTTTCCTGGTTCTTACACAGATGGTTGTTGTGTGTTTTATGTAAGTGTGTGATTTTGATTTACAATTCCTAATAAAGCATTTTACTCTATATGAGGCACTCCTCCCCCTCCTTGTATGGTTGTGAAGCGGTATTTGAGAAGATTCTCTTGAGTTTGATGAAGGACCAGTAAAAGGGCGAGTTTTCCCATCTCTGGAGCACCTCAAGAGCCTTTTGACTCCTAGCTCCTGAAGATGTTGCAGATTGACGAAACGCGTAGGTAGGAACATCCAACATCATATCCTCCTCTCAGAATGCACAGCATCCATATTGGAGCCTGGCATTTCCTGGTTTTGGTGGTTGTGATGTGTTTTATGTGTGACTTTTGCTGGTGGAGAGGTGAGAAGCTTTGCTACAAAGTCACATTCACCAAGATCAATTCCCTCATCTCTATTGATCCCTATGGAAGCTGCAGCTTATTTTAGCCATTCATGCAATCGACTAACTAAGTAAAAATGTTATCAACACAGGTTAATATTTTTGAAAAGCTGTCTCTAGGTATAGTCTGTAATTACAAATGGATATCCAATTACACATATAATGGTCATCAGCTCCATCTAGCTGCCATAATGTGGTATTTTCCTGAAATATCCCAGTCAGAGAAATACCTCATTATGGCCAGTAGATGGAGCTGACAACCAAAGGAAATAGACCTATTAGACGCATTACAAGGATTTTTCATGATGGCTGCTGATTTTTTACAAATAAATTGACCCCTTTCTGTTCAGTTCTGCTTTAAAATGTGGATTTCCTCATCAAATGCCCGGCATTGTATTTACGCAATTGTACAAGCCGTCCCCGGGATGGTCACATTGACAAAAGTTCCGTTATCCTTAATCATCTCTAATTACAGTCTTGAAAAATGCAGAATTTCTGCCCCATAAGAGGAGCCAGCAGTTCGCAGACCTCCCACGTGTGTCTCTCGCCAACGTGCCTTCCCTATTAATGGGGCCCTGCGTCCGTTCTTCCTGTTGTCCATTGAAATGAATGATGCCGGCCCGGCAGAACTACGGCCCTGGCAATCCGAGGAGGGCACGGAGTTTTCGCGGCTAATTAGATTCAGAGTCATTAGCATATATCGGCAGCAGATTATTAATCCATTAACCTTGTCTGATGATTGATGCCATTTCTAATCCTGAACATCACCTCCCACTCCAGCCGCTGACATATGCATCCCATTAATGTTATCCCGTAATTGGAGAGCCAAGGCCTCATTTAAAGGTACATTGGTATTCCGCAGGCGGCCGCCATTGGCGCCGCCACTTCTGCTTCTTGCTGGTGACACCGCCAACGAGGACTTTCCATCCTGAGCGAGCGATGATACTTCATGGGATCATTAATAAAGCTGTCAGGAGATGATTTATGCATCAATATTACGAGGTTTTCATTTCCCCGGTAAAAGATGA
Source organism: Staurois parvus (assembly GCF_062004578.1). Taxonomy (NCBI): domain Eukaryota; kingdom Metazoa; phylum Chordata; class Amphibia; order Anura; family Ranidae; genus Staurois; species Staurois parvus. The sequence goes on from NW_028318280.1 coordinate 969,208, forward strand.
TACAATTATTAGCCGTTGCTTCATCCGCCGGGGGGGCCTCGTTCCATAGAAGAGAAAGTCTCTGTATTCCACTGAAGAGGACTCATTGGTTGGAGGGGTGCCGGGGCCAAACGGTCCCACGCCTGTGGAAGAATTTACAAAATGAGGAGCTGTGAATGGACAGAGCTGTCTGTAGTGTCTGCACAGTGTCCATCCACACATCTCCTGACTTCTTGATATGGGAAACAAAGGGATCATTAGAGGTTTTTATACACAAAAGACACAAAAAACTTCCACATCCCCTGACACCCAGACAATGAGCATCTCACCTTCACCAGGCTGCTGCCTTGGCCTTTGGTCACATGATCTCTGCTATGAGTGAGTCAGCCAATCTGAGTGCTGAAATGATGAGTCATTTTATCATGTGACTTCATATAGAGGGGCCCCGACTTCTACAGTCCCTCTAATCATCTGTCCACCTTCTGTCTGTCTATCTATCTATCTATCTATCTATCTATCTATCTATCTATTATCTATCTATTATCTATCTATCTATTATCTATCTATTATCTATCTATCTATTATCTATCTATCTATCTATTATCTATCTATTATCTATTATCTATCTATCTATCTATCTATCTATCTATCTATCTATCTATCTATTATCTATCTATCTATCTATCTATCTATCTATCTATCTATTATCTATCTATCTATCTATTATCTATCTATCTATCTATCTATTATCTATCTATTATCTATTATCTATCTATCTATCTATCTATCTATCTATCTATCTATCTATTATCTATCTATCTATCTATCTATCTATCTATCTATCTATCTATCTATTATCTATCTATCTATCTATCTATTATCTATCTATTATCTATTATCTATCTATCTATCTATCTATCTATCTATCTATCTATCTATCTATCTATCTATCTATCTATTATCTATCTATTATCTATCTATCTATCTATCTATCATCTATCTATCTATCTATCTATCTATCTATCTATCTATCATCTATCTATCTATCTATCTATCTATCTATCTATCTATCTATCTATTATCTATCTATCTATCTATCTATCTATCTATCTATTATCTATCTATCTATCTATCTATCTATCTATCTATCTATCATCTATCTATCTATCTATCTATCTATCTATCTATTTATTATCTATCTATCTATCTATCTATCTATCTATCTATCTATCTATTTATTATCTATCTATCTATCTATCTATCTATCATCTATCTATCTATCTATCTATCTATCTATCTATCTATCATCTATCTATCTATCTATCTATCTATCTATCTATCTATCTATCATCTATCTATCTATCTATCTATCTATCTATTATCTATCTATCTATCTATCTATCTATCTATCTATCTATTATCTATCTATCTATCTATCTATTATCTATCTATCTATCTATCTATCTATCATCTATCTATCTATCTATCTATCTATCTATCTATCTATTATCTATCTATCTATCTATCTATCTATCTATCTATCATCTATCTATCTATCTATCTATCTATCTATTATCTATCTATCTATCTATCTATCTATCTATCTATTATCTATCTATCTATCTATCTATCTATCTATTATCTATCTATCATCTATCTATCTATCTATCTATTATCTATCTATTATCTATCTATCTATCTATCTATCTATCTATCTATCATCTATCTATCTATCTATCTATCTATCTATCTATTATCTATCTATCTATCTATCTATCTATCTATCTATCTATCTATCTATCATCTATCTATCTATCTATCTATCTATCTATCTATTATCTATCTATCTATCTATCTATCTATCTATTATCTATCTATCTATCTATCTATCTATCTATCTATCTATCATCTATCTATCTATCTATCTATCTATCTATTATCTATCTATCTATCTATTATCTATCTATCATCTATCTATCTATCTATCTATCTATCTATCTATCTATCTATCTATCATCTATCTATCTATCTATCTATCTATCTATCTATCTATTTATTATCTATCTATCTATCTATCTATCTATCTATCTATCTATCTATTTATTATCTATCTATCTATCTATCTATCTATCTATCTATCTATCATCTATCTATCTATCTATCTATCTATCATCTATCTATCTATCTATCTATCTATCTATCTATCTATCTATCTATCATCTATCTATCTATCTATCTATCTATCTATTATCTATCTATCTATCTATCTATCTATCTATCTATCATCTATCTATCTATCTATCTATCTATCTATCTATCTATTATCTATCTATCTATCTATCTATCTATTATCTATCTATCTATCTATCTATCTATCTATCTATTATCTATCTATCTATCTATTATCTATCTATCTATCTATCTATCTATCTATCTATCTATCTATTATCTATCTATCTATTATCTATCTATCTATCTATTATCTATCTATCTATCTATCTATCTATTATCTATCTATCTATCTATCTATCTATCTATCTATCTATCTATCTATCATCTATCTATCTATCTATCTATCTATCTATCATCTATCTATCTATCTATCTATCTATCTATCTATCTATCTATTATCTATCTATCTATCTATCTATCTATCCCATCTATTGGGGGGGGGGGAGAGCGCCACTGAGGACGGGACGGAGTTCACTGAGATCACCAAGTCTCATCCCTGGAGCCCTCAGGAAAGCTCCCATCAGAGTTATTGGTGGAATGGGTGAGAGTCAGCCAATCTGAGTGCTGAAATTAAGAGACATTGGATCATGTAACTTCACATAGAGGGGCCCCGGCTTCTACAGTCCCTCTAATCATCCGTCCACCTTCTATCTATCTATCTATCTATCTATCTATCTATCTATTATCTATCTATCTATCTATCTATTATCTATCTATCTATCTATCTATCTATCTATCTATCTATCTATTATCTATCTATCTATCTATCTATTATCTATCTATCTATCTATCTATCTATTATCTATCTATCTATTATCTATCTATCTATCTATCTATCTATCTATTATCTATCTATCTATCTATCTATCTATCTATCTATCTATCTATCTATTATCTATCTATCTATTATCTATCTATCTATCTATCTATCTATCTATCTATCTATCTATCTATTATCTATCTATCTATTATCTATCTATCTATCTATCTATTATCTATCTATCTATCTATCTATTATCTATCTATCTATCTATCTATCTATCTATCTATCTATCTATTATCTATCTATCTATCATCTATTATCTATCTATCTATCTATTATCTATCTATCTATTATCTATCTATCTATCTATCTATCTATCTATTATCTATCTATCTATTATCTATCTATCTATCTATCTATCTATCTATCTATCTATCTATCTATCTATCTATTATCTATCATCTATCTATCTATCTATCTATCTATCTATCTATCTATCTATTATCTATCTATCATCTATCTATCTATCTATCTATCTATCTATCTATCTATTATCTATCATCTATCTATCTATCTATCTATCTATCTATCTATCTATCTATTATCTATCTATCATCTATCTATCTATCTATCTATCTATCTATCTATCTATCATCTATCTATCTATCTATCTATCTATCTATCTATTATCTATCTATCTATCTATCTATCTATCTATCTATCTATCTATCATCTATCTATCTATCTATCTATCTATCTATCTATCATCTATCTATCTATCTATCTATCTATCTATCTATCTATCTATTATCTATCTATCTATCTATCTATCTATCCCATCTATTGGGGGGGGGGAGAGCGCCACTGAGGACGGGACGGAGTTCACTGAGATCACCAAGTCTCATCCCTGGAGCCCTCAGGAAAGCTCCCATCAGAGTTATTGGTGGAATGGGTGAGAGTCAGCCAATCTGAGTGCTGAAATTAAGAGACATTGGATCATGTAACTTCACATAGAGGGGCCCCGGCTTCTACAGTCCCTCTAATCATCCGTCCACCTTCTATCTATCTATCTATCTATCTATCTATCAATTATCTATCTATCTATCTATCTATCTATCTATCTATCTATCTATTATCTATCTATCTATCTATCTATTATCTATCTATCTATCTATCTATCTATCTATCTATCTATTATCTATCTATCTATCTATCTATCTATTATCTATCTATCTATCTATCTATCTATCTATTATCTATCTATCTATTATCTATCTATCTATCTATCTATCTATTATCTATCTATCTATCTATCTATCTATCTATCTATCTATCTATCTATCTATTATCTATCTATCTATTATCTATCTATCTATCTATCTATCTATCTATCTATTATCTATCTATCTATTATCTATCTATCTATCTATCTATTATCTATCTATCTATCTATCTATCTATTATCTATCTATCTATCTATCTATCTATCTATCTATCTATCTATCTATCTATTATCTATCTATCTATCTATCATCTATTATCTATCTATCTATCTATCTATTATCTATCTATCTATTATCTATCTATCTATCTATCTATCTATCTATCTATCTATCTATCTATTATCTATCTATCTATTATCTATCTATCTATCTATCTATCTATCTATCTATCTATCTATCTATTATCTATCATCTATCTATCTATCTATCTATCTATCTATCTATCTATCTATCTATCTATTATCTATCTATCATCTATCTATCTATCTATCTATCTATCTATCTATCTATCTATTATCTATCATCTATCTATCTATCTATCTATCTATCTATCTATCTATCTATCTATTATCTATCTATCATCTATCTATCTATCTATCTATCTATCTATCTATCTATCTATCTATCTATCATCTATCTATCTATCTATCTATCTATCTATTATCTATCTATCTATCTATCTATCTATCTATCTATTATCTATCTATCTATCTATCTATCTATTATCTATCTATCTATCTATTATCTATCTATCTATCTATCTATCTATCTATCTATCTATCTATCTATCTATCTATGTATCTATCTATCTATCTATTATCTATCTATCTATCATCTATTATCTATCTATCTATCTATCTATCTATCTATCTATTATCTATCTATCTATTATCTATCTATCTATCTATCTATCTATCTATCTATCTATCTATCTATTATCTATCTATCTATTATCTATCTATCTATCTATCTATCTATTATCTATCTATCTATCTATCTATCTATCTATCTATCTATCTATTATCTATCTATCTATTATCTATCTATCTATCTATCTATCTATCTATCTATTATCTATCTATCTATTATCTATCTATCTATCTATCTATCTATCTATCTATCTATCTATCTATCTATTATCTATCTATCTATTATCTATCTATCTATCTATCTATCTATCTATCTATCTATCTATTATCTATCATCTATCTATCTATCTATCTATCTATCTATCTATCTATCTATCTATCTATCTATTATCTATCTATCATCTATCTATCTATCTATCTATCTATCTATCTATCTATTATCTATCATCTATCTATCTATCTATCTATCTATCTATCTATCTATCTATCTATTATCTATCTATCATCTATCTATCTATCTATCTATCTATCTATCTATCTATCATCTATCTATCTATCTATCTATCTATCTATCTATTATCTATCTATCTATCTATCTATCTATCTATCTATCTATCTATTATCTATCTATCTATCTATCTATCTATCTATTATCTATCTATCTATCTATTATCTATCTATCTATCTATCTATCTATCTATCTATCTATCTATCTATCTATGTATCTATCTATCTATCTATTATCTATCTATCTATCATCTATTATCTATCTATCTATCTATCTATCTATCTATTATCTATCTATCTATTATCTATCTATCTATCTATCTATCTATCTATCTATCTATCTATTATCTATCTATCTATTATCTATCTATCTATCTATCTATCTATCTATCTATCTATCTATCTATTATCTATCTATCATCTATCTATCTATCTATCTATCTATCTATCTATCTATCTATTATCTATCATCTATCTATCTATCTATCTATCTATCTATCTATCTATCTATCTATTATCTATCTATCATCTATCTATCTATCTATCTATCTATCTATCTATCTATCTATCATCTATCTATCTATCTATCTATCTATCTATCTATCTATTATCTATCTATCTATCTATCTATCTATCTATCTATCTATTATCTATCTATCTATCTATCTATCTATCTATTATCTATCTATCTATCTATCTATCTATCTATCTATCTATCTATCTATCTATTATCTATCTATCTATCTATTATCTATCTATCTATCTATCTATCTATCTATCTATCTATCTATTATCTATCTATCTATCTATTATCTATCTATCTATCTATCTATCTATCTATCTATCTATCTATCTATCTATGTATCTATCTATCTATCTATTATCTATCTATCTATCATCTATTATCTATCTATCTATCTATCTATCTATCTATCTATCTATCTATCTATCTATCTATCTATCTATCTATCTATTATCTATCTATCTATTATCTATTATCTATCTATCTATCTATCTATCTATCTATCTATCTATCTATTATCTATCTATCTATTATCTATCTATCTATCTATCTATCTATCTATCTATTATCTATCTATCTATCTATCTATCTATCTATCTATCTATCTATCTATTATCTATCTATCTATTATCTATCTATCTATCTATTATCTATCTATCTATCTATCTATCTATCTATCTATCTATCTATCTATCTATCTATTATCTATCTATCTATCATCTATTATCTATCTATCTATCTATCTATTATCTATCTATCTATTATCTATCTATCTATCTATCTATCTATCTATCTATCTATCTATTATCTATCTATCTATTATCTATCTATCTATCTATCTATCTATCTATCTATCTATCTATTATCTATCATCTATCTATCTATCTATCTATCTATCTATCTATCTATCTATTATCTATCTATCATCTATCTATCTATCTATCTATCTATCTATCTATCTATCTATCATCTATCTATCTATCTATCTATCTATCTATTATCTATCTATCTATCTATCTATCTATCTATCTATCTATCTATTATCTATCTATCTATCATCTATTATCTATCTATCTATCTATCTATCTATCTATCTATCTATCTATCTATCTATCTATTATCTATCTATCTATTATCTATCTATCTATCTATCTATCTATCTATCTATTATCTATCTATCTATCTATCTATCTATCTATCTATCTATCTATCTATTATCTATCATCTATCTATCTATCTATCTATCTATCTATCCCAACTATTGGAGGACGGGACGGAGTTCACTGAGATCACCAAGTCTCATCCCTGGAGCCCTCAGGAAAGCTCCCATCAGAGTTATTGGTGGAATGGGTGAGAGTCAGCCAATCTGAGTGCTGAAATTAAGAGACATTGGATCATGTAACTTCACATAGAGGGGCCCCGGCTTCTACAGTCCCTCTAATCATCCGTCCACCTTCTATCTATCTGTCTATCTATCTATCTATCTATCTATCTATCTATCTATCTATCTATCTATCTATCCCATCTATTGGGGGGGGGGAGCTCCACCAAGGACAGGACGATGTTTTCCAAGATCACCGAGTCTCATCCCTGGAGCCCTCTGGAAAAATCCCACCGGAGTAGATTATCCAATGCCAGCCGGGGGATGAATCTGAGAGATGAGGAGAGAGAAACCAGCAAAAATCTCAGAGATTCTCTATATGTAGAGTCAAGCCATCTAGCTATCTACAGCAGTGGTCTCCAAACTGCAGCCCAGGGGCCAGATGCGGCCCTTTGTTTGCTATTATCTGGCTCTTGGACCATTTTTTGCCCCACTGTCACCCACAATGGAGCAATGTTCCTGCAATTGACACCTACAATGGGGCATTATTTCTCTCACTGACACAGAGGATGGGGCAATATTCCTCTCACTGACACTGAGGATGGGGCATTATTCTTCTCACTGACACCAACAATGGGGCACTATTCCTCCCCCTAGTACCAAAAAGTGAGCACATGAATGGCCCATGTTCAAGTAGAACTTACGTTCGACTCGAACATGAAGCCCATCAATATAAGGAATAACAGGTGCACACAGGTGACATGACAGCACCGGGGACCCAGAGACTGGTGAAGAACCAGCCCAGGTAAGGACAGCGCTGGATCCCTAGACAGGTGAGTGTCTCTTTATTAAAGGTCAGCAGCTACAGTTTTTGTGACCTCTAAATTTTGCAGAACTGACTGAAGCTCCTCTTTAAAGAGTTAAGCTGCCTGTGGATGGTGCCAAGTCAGCAGGTGACCATACTTCCTGGACTGACTGGGTCTAAGGAGGAATGTTAATGCACAAAGTGGCATCTGAAACAGAATGTACATGTTAGCATGCATAGACCTAACAAAAAAATATACTTTTAAGGTTTGTCTTATTATATATAGCTGTAACTTTGTTTTTTGTTTGTTGTATGTAAAAAAATGTTAAAACTGGGTCAGTCGGGTATAAAAATTCAACAAGGCTGCAGAAGCTGAATGGTGATAGCTGCTATTTGCCCTTTTTTATCTTTTGATGAACAGGAACACAATTTTTTTATACTAGGAATTGTAACAGCTAAATAAAAAATGGAAAACTAAAAAAGATATAAATATAAAAGAAATCCGCACTCAAGGTCATCATCTGCTTTTCATCTGATTTTTGTTGGTAGAAAAAAAAAGATTTAGACTTTTCTGTGACAATAAACAATTGGCACACTGAGAGCTACACAGTGCAGTGAGGACAAATGTTGCTCGTGCGCGGGGAGCTCGGATTTAAGTTTTATCAAAGCCTTTGATGTTAAAAATAATTTAAAAACATTTGCTATGCAAATGCCTCCAGCATATGTACAGACGTCAGGAGTAATCACTGTATTGCGTCTAATACAGTGGGGGCAAAAAAGTATTTAGTCCCCACCAATGGTGCAAGTTCTGCCACTTACAAAGATGAGAGAGGCCTGTAATTGGCATCATAGGGAGACCTCAACCATGAGAGACAAAATGAGGAAACAAATCCAGACAATCACATTGGCTGATCTGGAAAGAATTTATTTGCAAATTATGGTGGAAAATAAGTATTTGGTGAATATGAAAAGTTCATGTCAATACTTTGTTATATATCCTTTGTTGGCAATGACAGAGGTCAGACGTTTCCTGGAAGTCTTCACAAGGTTGGCACACACTGTTGCTGGTATGTTGGCCCATCCTCCATGCAGATCTCCTCTAGAGCAAAGATGTTTTGGGGCTGTCGCTGGGCAACACAGACTTTCAACTCCCTCCAAAGGTTTTCTATGGGGTTGAGATCTGGAGACTGGCTAGGCCACTCCAGGACCTTGAAATGCTTCTTACAAAGCCACTCCTTCCTTGCCCGGGCGGTATGTTTGGGATCATTGTCATGTTGGAAGACCCAGCCACGTTTCATCTTCAATGCCCTTGCTGATGGAAGGAGATTTACACTCAAAATCTCACGATACATGGCCCCATTCATTCTGTCCTGTACATGGATCAGTCATCCTGGTCCCTTTGCGGAGAAACAGCCCCAAAGCATGATGTTGCCACCCCCATGCTTCACAGTAGGTATTGTGTTCTTTGGATGCAACTCAGCATTCTCTCTCCTCCAAACATGACGAGTTGTGTTTCTACCAAACAGTTCTATTTTGGTTTCATCTGACCATATGACATTCTCCCAATCCTCTTCTGGATCATCCAAATGCTCTCTAGCAAACTTCAGACGGGCCGGACATGTACTGGCTTAAGCAGGGGGACACGTCTAGCACTGCAGGATCTGAGTCCCTGGCGGCGTAGTGTGTTACTGATGGTAGCCTTTGTTATGTTGGTCCCAGCTCTCTGCAGGTCATTCACTAGGTCCCCCCGTGTGGTCCTGGGATTTTTGCTCACCGTTCTTGTGATCATTTTGACCCCACGGGGTGAGATCTTGCGTGGAGCCCCAGATCGAGGGAGATTATCAGTGGTCTTGTATGTCTTCCATTTTCTAATTATTGCTCCCACAGTTGATTTGTTCACACCAAGCTGCTTGCCTATTGCAGATTCAGTCTTCCCAGCCTGGTGCAGGTCTACAATTTTGTTTCTGGTGTCCTTCCACAGCTCTTTGGTCTTCACCATAGTGGAGTTTGGAGTGTGACTGTTTGAGGTTGTGGACAGGTGTCTTTTATACTGATAACAAGTCCAAACAGGTGCCATTGATACAGGTAATGAGTGCAGGACAGAGGAGCCTCTTAAAGAAGAAGGTCCAGGTCTGTGAGAGCCAGAAATCTTGCTTGTTTGTAGGTGACCAAATACTTATTTTCCACCATAATTTGCAAATAAATTCTTTCCAGATCAGCCAATGAGATTGTCTGGATTTGTTTTCTCATTTTGTCTCTCATAGTTGAGGTCTCCCTATGATGCCAATTACAGGCCTCTCTCATCTTTGTAAGTGGGAGAACTTGTACAATTGGTGGGGACTAAATACTTTTTTTGCCACACTGTATATGTATTTCCTATGATCATCAGCTCCATCAAGTGGCCATAATGCAGTATTTCTTTTATAAACTTCAATTGGGGGGAAAAAAAAATCTTCAGCCACTAGATGGAGCTGACGATCATAGGTAATAAACATATTAGACACGTTACGGCAATTTTTCCTGGCTTGGGGCAATCACGCAACAATTTTTATTTTAAATAGGCGTTGCTGACCTCTTACCAATTTGGCAGCCTTGAATGCAGAAAGCGTGTGTACCTGCACGGCTGTCGGATTGGGAGCAGTGCCTGTGCAGTCACTGCGTCCCAATTGTTGTGAATGGGACTGCCGACACCAGGATGCATCCTCGCACAGGCGTATGATTAAGTATGCCCATGTGAACGAGGCCTTCCAGGGCCTCATGGAACCCCCGTCAAAGCCACTCCTGCATATACGCTTCCTACAGCCATGCATTCATACCCTGCTTCTCCTGCCTGTGACTCCTGCCATCTTTTATATAGATTACAGTCGAGATGATGTAGTCCTAGCCTTGGTCATGTGACGTTCTGTGACATGCTCAGTGCGTGTTTCCCGACTGGAAGTTCAGGGAAGTAGTGCTGAATGGTCTACAGCCAGAGTCTGTGAAAACTACTAAGGGTAGTTTCTTCTGCTCGTAATTAGAGGAAATACTTTATATATATATTTATTTACACTATATTGCCAAACGTATTGGACCTTTCCACACACATGAACTTTAATGGACCCCCAGTCTTAGTCCGTAGGGTTCCATATTGAGTTGGCCTCGCCCTTTCCACACACATGAACTTTAATGGCCCCCCAGTCTTAGTCCGTAGGGTTCCATATTGAGTTGGAACCGACCTTTCCACACACATGAACTTTAATGGCCCCCCAGTCTTAGTCCGTAGGGTTCCATATTGAGTTGGCCTCGCCCTTTCCACACACATGACCTTTAATGGCCCCCCTAGTCTCAGTCCGTAGGGTTCAATATTGAGTTGGCCCCGCCCTTTGCAGCTATAACCACTTCAACTCTTCTGGGAAGGCCGTCCACAAGGTTTAGGAGGGTGTCTATGGGAAGGTTGGACCATTCTTCCAGAAGCACATTTGTCAGGTCAGGCACTGATGTCGGGGGAGGGGGCCTGGCTCGCAGTCTCCGCTCTAATTCATCCCAAAGGCGTTCTATGGGGTTGAGGTCAGGACTCTGTGCAGGACAGTCAAGTTCCTCCACCCCAAACTGGCTCCTCCATGTCTTTATGGACCTTGCTTTGTGCACTGGTGCGCAGTCATGGTGGAACAGGAAGGGGCCATCCCCAAACTCCTCCCACAAAGTTGGGACCATGAAATTGAACAAAATGTCGCCTTAAGAGTTCCCTTCACTGGAACTAGGGGGCCAAGCCCAACCCCTGAAAAACAACCCCACAACATAATCCCCCTCCATCAAACTTTACACTTGGCACAATGCAGTCAGGCAAGTACCGTTCTCCTGGCAACTGCCAAACCCAGACACGTCCATCGGATTGCCAGACAGAGAAGCGTGATTGGTCACTCCAGAGAACATGTCTCCTCTGCTCTAGAGTCCAGTGGCAGAAACCCATTCCATGAAGCTCTCTACGCACTGTTGTTGGGCTCATCTGAAGGCCACACCAAGTTTGGAGGTCTTTAGCTATTGACTCTGCAGACAGTTGGCGACTTCTGCGCACTGTGCGCTTCAGTATGCGCTGACCCCGCCCTGTTATGTTGCTTCCACTTTGTTATAAGCCCACTAACAGTTGACCGTGGAATATTTAGTAGCAGCATATTGCCATAAGTATTGTCCCCGCCCTCCATATCATGTGATTCAGGTGTTCCAATCCCCTCCATATCATGTGATTCAGGTGTTCCAATCCCCTCCATATCATGTGATTCAGGTGTTCCAATCTCCTCCATATCATGTGATTCAGGTGTTCCACTCCCCTCCATATCATGTGATTCAGGTGTTCCAATCCCCTCCATGGACACAGGTGTATACAATCAGCCCCTAGGCATGCAGACTGCTTCTACAAACATTGGTGAAAGAATGGGTCGCTCTCAGGAGCTCAGTGACTCCAAGCGTGGTCCCGTGATAGGTGGCCACCTGTGCAATAAGTCCATCCGTGACATTTCCTGGCTACAAAATATTCCACGCTCAACTGTTAGTGGGATTATAACAAAGTGGAAGCAACTGGGAACAACAGCCACTCAGCCACCAAGTGTCCTCACTCACACATCACAGTCCCACTATAAGTGGCTGATCACCGCCATTACCAGTATAGCACCTATAGCTGCATAAATTCCAGTATATATCCCATAGTTTGCAGACGATATAACTTTCACACAAACCAACTTATATACACTTATTGGGATTTTGTTTTAACAAAAATATGTAGAATACATTTTGGCCTAAATTTATGAAGAAATGTTATTTTATTGGATATGTTTTATAACAGAAAGTAGAAAGTATTGGGTTTGTTTCCACATTTTTGTTTTTTTTTCATTTATACAATAAAAGATAAAAAACCCCAGTGGTGATCAAATGCCACCAAAAGAGAGCTCTATCTGTGTGAAAAAAAATGAAATTAATTTTATTTGGGTTGCATGACCACGCAAGTACCAGTTAAAGTAGCCCAGTGCTGAATAGCAAAACAAATGCTCTGGTCATGAAGGGGGTAAAACTTTCCAAGTGGTTAATTTCCAGACTAAACATAAGTTGAATTTGTAAATGATGACTGGTGATATTTTACCTGGCCGGCGTTCCCCTTTAAACATGGCGGCAATGAAGAAACTCTACATTTCAGCGTGGATTTTTCTCAGTCGGTCTAGTAAATATTTGGCAGATTCTCTGACATATTCAGATATATGTTGGTCGATATTATATACAGGCTTTACCACCTAAACTGACGAAACGGGCGAACGTAAAATTAAACGGCGCAGATAAATAGAATTTAAGGGACGCACACAGAAGTTGTAAAAAATTATTTTGTTTACGCATTTTGGCTACAAATTTTTTTATGTCGGCACATTGAGATTAGATTGCACGTGTAATGGCGGTATTATACCTGGTATAAAACGCTCACAATGTAACACGGCGAGCGCAGATCTGTTTATGAACGAACGCCGTTATGCTTTGGAAGCCGTAAACTTCAACACGTGCCGAGTAAATGGCTAAATGAGCTTTTTTCGTTTTATTTCAAAACTTCTGTTCTTTGTAATCCGGCGTTAAAAAATAATACAAGTGATGAGAGTAATGGAGGGTTTTTATGCCGCGGTTTAATACCTCCGGAAATTATGTTTTCTTTGTAACGATACGGTGAGCGCTGTTCGCCGAACGCCATTATCATTTGTTTTTATGGCAGAAACATATGCAGTGACACAGCGGAACACAATGATAGCTGGCCGGGAGCATTCTACATATATATATACAAATTCTTCACACCAGTCCCAGGCAAGGTGACCACAAAGAACTAATGACACCCCTCTGGGTGGGATCAGCGGGAACCAAGAATGTATTGTATATAATAACTGAGCAATTCTACGATTATCTGCAGAATCGAATGGGAACTCTCTGTATTGTACCAACATATGATCACCATAGTATAGGTTATAACAGGCCCACGTCATAGGAGGAAGGAAGAAAGAATCAGGAAGGAAAGGAGAGAGGTAAGTCAGGAAGGAAAGAATTGGAAAGGAAAGGAAAAAGGAAAGGAGAAAGGAGAAAGGAAAGGAAAAAAGAAAGGAAAGGTAAGGAAAAAGGAAAGAGGAAGGAGAGGAGAGGAAAGGAGAGGATAGGACAGGAAAGGAAAGCAAAGGACAGGAAAGGAAAGGAGAGGAAAGGCAAGGAGAGGAGAGGAGAGGAAAGGAAAGGAAAGAGGAAATAAAATAAAAAGAATTAAAGTAAAAGAAAAGAAAGGAAAGGAAAATAATAGAAAAAGGAAAGGAAAGGAGAAAGGAGAAAGGAAAGGAAAAAAGAAAGGAAAGGTAAGGAAAAAGGAAAGAGGAAAGGAGAGGAGAGGCGAGGAGAGGAAAGGAGAGGAGAAGATAGGACAGGAAAGGAAAGGAAAGGAAAGGACAGGAAAGGAAAGGCAAGGAGAGGAGAGGAAAGGAAAGAGGAAATAAAATAAAAAGAATTAAAAGTAAAAGAAAAGAAAAGAAAGGAAAGGAAAGGAAAGGAAAATAATAGAAAAAGGAAAGGAGAAAGGAGAAAGGAAAGGAAAAAAGAAAGGAAAGGTAAGGAAAAAGGAAAGAGGAAAGGAGAGGAGAGGAGAGGCAAGGAGAGGAAAGGAGAGGAGAGGATAGGACAGGAAAGGAAAGGAAAGGACAGGAAAGGAAAGGAGAGGAGAGGAGAGGAAAGGAAAGAGGAAATAAAATAAAAAGAATTAAAAGTAAAAGAAAGGAAAGGAAAGGAAAATAATAGAAAAAGGAAAGGAAAGGAAAATAAAGGGGAATGGGAAACGAAGGGAAAGTTAAAGGAAAGGAAAGGACAAAGGAAAGGAGAGGAAAGGAGAGGAGAAGAGAGGAGAGGAAAAAAATGAAATTAATTTATTTGTGTTGCATGACCACACAAGTACCAGTTAAAGTAGCCCAGTGCTGAATAGCAAAAAAAATGCTTTGGTCATGAAGGGGGTAAAACTTCCCAAGTGGTTAATTTCCAGACTAAACATAAGTTGAATTTGTAAATGATGAGGAAAGGAAAAATAATTAAAAGTAAAAGAAAAGAAAGGAAAAGCAAAGAAAAAGAAAAGAAAGAAAAGGAAAGGAAAATAATAGAAAAAGGAAAGGAAAGTAAATGAAAGGAAAGGAAAGGAAAAAGGAAATAAAATAAAAAGAATTAAAAGAAAAGAAAGAAAAGGAAAGGAAAATAATAGAAAAAGGAAAGGAAAGGAAAGGGAAAGGGAAAGGCAACACAGGTACGTGAACTTTATGATCGGATCATATCTGGGGGAGGGATCTTAATGCAGAAAACAAATGCTGATGCCTGAACAAAGATGACTCTGTCTTTCTGGGGAGAAATCACATGAAGGCATTGTTAGGGGGAAATGTGACCTCAGTGAGCGGTAATTAATATCTGGAAGCGTTACACTTTTAGGCACTTAATGTAAAATGTATCTGATGTTAGGTCCACTTTAGAAAATTAACAAAATGTCCACCTTGTCATGGGGCCGGTGACTGGTGCAGAGTAAAAGGAATGATTGAATTCCATCGAGGGCCTATACATGATTCGCCCAGACACGCTGAGCTATCCATCAAATCCAAGACCCAAAAGGAAACATTTTCCAGCGTGTTATACAAAATGTTAGCTTTTAATAATTGGCCGAGGAGCCAAACGGAATGATAAATTTGTTCAGGAATCTCTTAAGTCAGTGATGCTAAATGCCATCTCCTGACCTCAATCTCGGTAGTAATTACATTCTGCCATAATTATTCGAAATAATCTATTCTGCAACATCGCTATCCCTTGGCGTATTTTGTGCTAATAGTCAAATACCAGTCAAAGCCCCCAATGTAACGGATCTTAATCATATTGTTTAAAGAAGAAATCTGGAAATCTGTAATGAGTGCAATTGATTTGTATGGAACACGATACTTAAATGGGCTCCACTGGGGACACCTGGGTTTAGTTTGGAGCATCTTAGATTTGTTTGTATTTTGACAAATACTTCCTATGGGAAATTTTAGCTAGTAATTGCCACAATTGCCAAAGAGTCTTGACTAGAGATGGATTATATACAAGGCAACTTAGCCAGAAGTCTAGGCCCTGGTTGATGTCAAGGGGGCCCAGCTACAACCTGAAGAGCCTTCACCAGATATGGATTATTTACAAGGCAACCTAGGCATACGTCTGGGGCCAAGTGGATGTCATGGGGGCCCATGTCTTGAGTCTTGAGCAGAGATAGATTATACACAAGGCAACTTCAGCAGAAGCCTAGGGCCCTGTAGGTGTCAGGGGGATGAGCTACAACCTGAAGAGAATGACCAGAGATGGATTATATAAAAGGAAACCTATGTAGAAGTCTAGGGTTCGGTATCCTCAAGTCAACCTCAGTAGAAGCCTAGGGCTTAGAATGTCACAGGGGGGCCCAGCTACAACCTGAAGAGTCTTAAACAGGTGTAAATTATACACAAGGCAACTTAGGCAGAAGTCTAGGGCCTGGTGGAGGTCAGGGAGCCCAGCTACAACCTGAAGAGCCTTGACCAAAGATGGATTATACATGAGGCAACCTACACAGGAGCCTATGGCACAGTGGATGTCAGGAGGGCCCAGCTACAACCTGAAGAATCTTGACCAGATATGGATTATATACAAGGCAACCTAGGCATAAGTCTGGGGCCAAGTGGTTGTTATGGGGGCTCAGGTACAACCTGAAGAGTCTTGATCAGAGATAGATTATACACAAGGCAGCTTCAGTAGAAACCTACAGCCCTGTAGGTCTCAGGGGATGAGCTACAACCTGAATGATCAGAGATGGATTATATACAAGGCAACCTATGTAAAAGTCTAGGGCTCAGAAGGTCTCAGGGGGGCCCAGCTACAACCTCAAGAGTCTTAACCAGGTATAGATTATACAAAAGGCAACTTAGGCAGAAGCCTAGGGCCTGTTTGAGGTCAGGGGGCCCCGCTAAAACCTGAAGAGTCTCGACCAGAGATGGATTAAACATAAGACAACCTAGACAGAAGCCTGGTACACTTTGGATGTCGGGGGGGCCAGCTACAACCAGAAGAATGTTGACTGGAGATGGGTTATATACAAGGCAACCGAGGCAGAAACGTAGAGCTGGTAGATGTCAGGGGGTCCATGATTGGCAGTAATCCACAAAGGCAATAGGTCCATTACTGGCAGTTAGGAGTCCATAAGAGTCCTCAGGTTCCCAGCCCCTCAGGGAACCCCAACTGGGCCCCCCTCCCCAGATGGGGGCACAGACCGACAGAGTAACAGACTACATCTGGGCAGTCTTTTCAACAGAGACTTCCTGGGGAACTGAAGAGCCAATTTTTATGTAGATCTTTAGAAAATTGGTGGGAAATACAGCCAATCCGTTCTTTAGATCCACCACACATCTACGTTGTAACTAGAGATGAGCGAATCGAACCAGGCGAACCGGAATTCGAGTCGAATTTCAGGAAATATTCGATTCGCGTCGAATCCGAAATTTTGCCTACTTCGGGTGCGCGAATCGAACATTTCCCGATCAGCCGGCAAAAGTGTCCCTGCAGTGAGCTCCGCTATTTCTGACAGTTCTCTGACAGAAGGAACACATGTTTAGCGGTTGAAACATTGTATCTATTAGTTTCCATTTAGGATACAGATGTTTCAACCGCTGTACATGTGAAGAAGCTGTCAGAGAACTGTCAGAAATAGAGGAACTCTGCACATACACTTTTTGCCGGCTTGGAATTATTCTTCTTTTCATCCTACTTCTTCTTCTTCTTCTTCATCCTCATCCTCATCCTCTTCTTCTGAGGATGAGGATGAGGATGAAGAAGAAGAAGAAGAAGAAGAAGTAGGATGAAAAGAAGAATAATTCCAAGCCGGCAAAAAGTGTATGTGCAGAGTTCCTCTATTCTGCAGATACACTTAGAGGAGCTGTGCACATACACTTTTTGCCGGCTTGGAATTAATCTTATTTTCATCCTACTTCTTCTTCTTCTTCTTCATCCTCATCCTCATCCTCAGAAGAAGAAGAAGAAGTAGGATGAAAATAAGAATAATTCCAAGCCGGCAAAAAGTGTATCTGCAGCGCTCCTCTAAGTGTATCTGCAGAATGTCATTTATGGAAACAAATAGATACAATGTTTCAACCGCTGTATGGAAGGAATGTCCCAGAACTGTTAGAAATAGTCTATTTCTGACAGTTCTATGACATTCCCTCCATACAGCGGTTGAAATCGCTGTATGGAGTGAATGTCCCAGAACTGTCAGAAATAGACAGAAACTGTCACAGAACTGTCCTTCTTCTCATCCTTCTCCTTCTTCTCATCCTTCTCCTTCTTCTCATCCTTCTCCTTCTTCTCATCCTTCTCCTTCTTCTCATCCTTCTTCTCATCCTTCTCCTTCTTCTCATCCTTCTCCTTCTCCTTCTTCTCATCCTTCTCCTTCTCCTTCTTCTCATCCTTCTCCTTCTTCTCATCCTTCTCCTTCTCCATCTTCTCATCCTTCTCCTTTTCCTTCTTCTCATCCTTCTCCTTCTGCTTCTCCTTCTCCTTCTTCTCATCCTTCTCCTTCTTCTCATCCTTCTCCTTCTTCTCATCCTTCTCCTTCTCTTTCTTCTCATCCTTCTCCTTCTTCTCATCCTTCTCCTTCTTCTCATCCTTCTCCTTCTCCTTCTTCTCATCCTTCTCCTTCTTCTCATCCTTCTCCTTCTTCTCATCCTTCTCCTTCTTCTCATCCTTCTCCTTCTTCTCATCCTTCTCCTTCTCCTTCTTCTCATCCTTCTCCTTCTCCATCTTCTCATCCTTCTCCTTCTCCTTCTTCTCATCCTTCTCCTTCTTCTCATCCTTCTCCTTCTCCTCATCCTTCTCCTTCTCCTTCTTCTCATCCTTCTCCTTCTTCTCATCCTTCTCCTTCTGCTTCTCCTTCTCCTTCTCCTTCTTCTCATCCTTCTCCTTCTTCTCATCCTTCTCCTTCTTCTCATCCTTCTCCTTCTTCTCATCCTTCTCCTTCTTCTCATCCTTCTCCTTCTCCTTCTTCTCATCCTTCTCCTTCTTCTCATCCTTCTCCTTCTTCTCATCCTTCTCCTTCTCCTTCTTCTCATCCTTCTCCTTCTTCTCATCCTTCTCCTTCTCCTCATCCTTCTCCTTCTCCTTCTTCTCATCCTTCTCCTTCTTCTCATCCTTCTCCTTCTCCATCTTCTCATCCTTCTCCTTCTTCTCATCCTTCTCCTTCTTCTCATCCTTCTCCTTCTCCTCATCCTTCTCCTTCTCCTTCTTCTCATCCTTCTCCTTCTTCTCATCCTTCTCCTTCTCCTTCTTCTCATCCTTCTCCTTCTCCATCTTCTCATCCTTCTCCTTCTCCTTCTTCTCATCCTTCTCCTTCTTCTCATCCTTCTCCTTCTCCTCATCCTTCTCCTTCTCCTTCTTCTCATCCTTCTCCTTCTCCTTCTTCTCATCCTTCTCCTTCTCCTTCTTCTCATCCTTCTCCTTCTTCTCATCCTTCTCCTTCTCCATCTTCTCATCCTTCTCCTTCTCCTTCTTCTCATCCTTCTCCTTCTCCTTCTTCTCATCCTTCTCCTTCTCCTTCTTCTCATCCTTCTCCTTCTCCTTCCTGATCTCCAAGGGCATTTAAATTAAAGGTACAGTGTTCTGCACTAATTTAAAGGCTCTCTGAAGCCTAGAAACCCTTTTTATAAGCCATCTTCGTAGCGAAGAAATTCGCATCGAATCGAATTTCATACTGGAATTCGCCGAATCAGCCGAATCGAATTTTTCAATACTTCGCTCATCTCTAGTTGTAAAAAATCAGCTGAGAAACAGCAAAGTGAACCCAGGCAGATGCAGAACATGAGACAGCGCGGCAGGAAACTCTGACCCTTCCTACAAGCCCCCAGATGTAACAACAGGTACAACAAGAGATGAATACAATTATTTTATGTTTTTTAAAAGAAAAACAATCTATTGAATGCGCTGCACCGCGCTTTAGCAAACTAAATGTCATTTCAGTTCGCCTTGAAGTCGTCTTGAACTATGTTTGGATTATTTTGAACGCTTTTCTGCTTTGCCATCAATTTTTGAAATGTGTTTGTTTAAAAAAAAAAAAAAAAAAAAAAGTTTTTTTTTTTTTATTTGATTTTTTTTCTTTTCTTCTCAACTTTATTTATTTTTTATTTATTTTTTTTTCCTTTTCATTGCAAGAACGACTTCTAATTAGCTTATCAAGCCTGGACCCGAGTTCAGACAATCCTCTCAGCGATGACTCACGTATATTGTGTACATTGTGCCAGGCCAAAAAAGCAATCGCTTACCATCAAATTAGGCTCTCGCCTTATCACGGATGCCCCAATTAATATGTACACAATCCAGCCCCGGCGATAATTACTTTCCTCTTACTGCAATGCATTTATCTCCTCCGCTCTCCTGAGTTGGGGGTCGGCTTATTAGCTATTTAATCCTTTTATCTCCCATCGCAACCCCTATCGATTCATTCTTCAGGCTCGGCTGTAGCTACAATTCTGCAGCCGCCAACCGTTCGCCGCGGTTCTCACCGAATGAGCTATATGTCACATTTGTTATTACTGAGTCGAACTGAATGTTCCTCGCAAGGAATTAAAATGACAAGTCTGCTCTCAGGAACTGCAGCAGACTCCAAATCTTTTTCCGTATATATATATATATATATATATATATATATATATATACTGTGTGGGTAGCATCAGAAGATTCATTTTTTTAGCTACCAGCTTCAATTAACATATTTGAGTGCTATCTACCAAATGAGGGCTAGAATCACACATTTAAATGTTACTAAACCCCAGACCCCGCATTCACTATATCCGCTCTCCCCGGCCCCCGCATTCACTATATCCGCTCTCCCTGGACCCCGCATTCACTATATCCGCTCTCCCCGGACCCCGCATTCACTATATCTGCTCTCCCCGGACCCCGCATTCACTATATCCGCTCTCCCCGGACCCCGCATTCACTATATCCGCTCTCCCCGGACCCCGCATTCACTATATCCGCTCTCCCCGGACCCTGCATTCACTATATCCGCTCTCCCCGGACCACCACATTTACTATATCCACTCTCCCCGGACCCCACATTCACTACATCCGCTCTCCCCGGACCCCGCATTCACTATATCCGCTCTCCCCAAACCACCACATTTACTATATCCGCTCTCCCCGGACCCCGCATTCACTATATCCGCTCTCCCCGGACCCTGCATTCACTATATCCGCTCTCCCCGGACCCCGCATTCACTATATCCGCTCTCCCCGGACCCCGCATTCACTGTATCCGCTCTCCCCAGACCACCACATTTACTAGATCTGCTCTCCCCAGACCCCACATTCACTATATCCGCTCTCCCCGGACCCGGCATTCACTATAGCCGCTCTCCCCGGACCCCGCATTCACTGTATCCGCTCTCCCCAGACCACCACATTTACTATATCCGCTCTCCCCGGACCCCACATTCACTATATCCGCTCTCCCCGGACCCCGCATTCACTATATCCGCTCTCCCCAGACCCCACATTCACTATATCCGCTCTCCCCAGACCCCACATTCACTATATCCGCTCTCCCCGGACCCCGCATTTACTATATCCGCTCTCCCCAGACCCCACATTCACTATATCCGCTCTCCCCAGACCCCGCATTCACTATATCCGCTATCCCCAGACCCTGCATTCACTATATCCGCTCTCCCCGGACCCTGTATTCACTATATCCGGTGTCCCCGGA
This sequence comes from Staurois parvus, assembly GCF_062004578.1. Taxonomy (NCBI): domain Eukaryota; kingdom Metazoa; phylum Chordata; class Amphibia; order Anura; family Ranidae; genus Staurois; species Staurois parvus. The sequence continues at coordinate 991,261 of NW_028318280.1, forward strand.
CCCCGCATTCACTATATCCGCTCTCCCCGGACCCCGCATTCACTATATCTGCTCTCCCCGGACCCCGCATTCACTATATCCGCTCTCCCCAGACCCCGCATTCACTATATCCGCTCTCCCCGGACCCCGCATTCACTATATCCGCTCTCCCCGGACCCCGCATTCACTACATCCGCTCTCCCCGGACCCCGCATTCACTATATCTGCTCTCCCCGGACCCCGCATTCACTATATCCGCTCTCCCCGGACCCCGCATTCACTATATCCGCTCTCCCCGGACCCCGCATTCACTATATCCGCTCTCCCCGGACCCCGCATTCACTATATCCGCTCTCCCCGGACCCCGCATTCACTATATCCGCTCTCCCCGGACCCCGCATTCACTATATCCGCTCTCCCCGGACCCCGCATTCACTATATCCGCTCTCCCCGGACCCCGCATTCACTATATCCGCTCTCCCCGGACCCGCATTCACTATATCCGCTCTCCCCGGACCCCGCATTCACTATATCCGCTCTCCCCGGACCCCGCATTCACTATATCCGCTCTCCCCGGACCCCGCATTCACTATATCCGCTCTCCCCGGACCCCGCATTCACTATATCCGCTCTCCCCGGACCCCGCATTCACTATATCCGTTCTCCCCGGACCCCGCATTCACTATATCCGCTCTCCCCGGACCCAGCATTCACTATATCCTCTCTCCCCGGACCCCGCATTTACTATATCCGCTCTCCCCAGACCACCACATTTACTATATCTGCTCTCCCCAGACCCCACATTCACTATATCCGCTCTCCTCGGACCCCGCATTCACTATATCCGCTCTCCCCGGACCCCGCATTCACTATATCCGCTCTCCCCGGACCCCGCATTCACTATATCCAGTCTCTCTGGACCCCGCATTCACTATATCCGCTCTCCCCGGACCCCGCATTCACTATATCCAGTCTCTCTGGACCCCACATTCACTATATCCAGTCTCTCTGGACCCCACATTCACTATATCCACTCTCCCCGGAGGTTCCACCAAAGATTGTATGGGACTTTTTCAGCACAGAAACCAGGCACTAAGGTAAAATTCCAAAAGCAAACTTTTATTTAATACATAAATCCATAAAAAATAGTATAATGGCCAAATTGTATTGGAGACATAAACCAAGAAACTTGTTGATGTAGAATATCCTGTTGAAATCCTCTAGAGTTGATAGTATGTTGTGTGGAGCCCCCAATGTTCTGGTGGCCCCCAAAGGGAGCGCTATCTCCCTACACACGGTTGATTTCTTGTGCGGAAAACTGTCGCTTTGTTGCCTCCTTTAGCACTGTGCAAGAAGCAGAGAGGACTGGTAGCTTAGCTACACACCCAATAGACAGTCCAACCTCTCTGCCGTAGTACAGGGGCTCGGACAGGGCCAGTTCTGCATCTCATTGGGACTACTTATGCAGTATGCAGACAACGTAACCTTTTTATTTGGGGGGCGTTATTTCCGAAATGTTGTCCCCTTTCAGAAATCAGATCTACAGGTGAGAATACAGTAGCCAGGGCCGTTAGGAAGACGGCGTCTCCTCTTGCAGTGCGTGAAGCCGATTAGATGTACTCTGGGTAGAGAGAAAATTAAATAGAGCATTAAGTGCGCCAAGCACCAGGAATAATGAGATTAAATGCAGATCTGGTTCTGACAGTAAATTACAGCTTGGGGAAGGAGGCGAGCACAAGGTGTAATGGAATAAATACAAGATGAAGCAGTGCGTGCCCACGGAGCGAAGGGAGGAGAGGGGAATGGATGCAGGTAGAACCAGTTCTTGCCACAGGCAGGGCCGTGGATAAGGGGGTACCACCAGTCCTCTTGTATGGGGGGCCGGGCAGCTGGGTGAACCGGATGTGGGCAGGGAGGGTGATCGGCACAGCGGGGGGCAATTACAGCCAGCTGGCTTCTTCTCCCTCCCGCTGGCTTTCAGCTGCAGTATAGAGAGCCATACAGGGGATCTGTTCGACTAATTGCCCACCCCCCACACACACACACACACACACACATCACCCTCCCTGTGCACAATATGTTTCCCCCCTTCTGCCTAGGCCCCTCACCCTTGCAGTGCTGATGGCTTCTCTTCACCCTTGCAGTGCTGCTGGCTTCCCTTCACCCTTGCAGTGCTGCTGGCTTCCCTTCACCCTTGCAGTGCTGATGGCTTCTCTTCACCCTTGCAGTGCTGCTGGCTTCCTTTCACCCTTGCAGTGCTGCTGGCTTCCCTTCACCCTTGCAGTGCTGCTGGCTTCCCTTCACCCTTGCAGTGCTGATGGCTTCTCTTCACCCTTGCAGTGCTGCTGGCTTCCCTTCACCCTTGCAGTGCTGATGGCTTCTCTTCACCCTTGCAGTGCTGCTGGCTTCCTTTCACCCTTGCAGTGCTGCTGGCTTCCCTTCACCCTTGCAGTGCTGCTGGCTTCCCTTCACCCTTGCAGTGCTGCTGGCTTCCTTTCACCCTTGCAGTGCTGCTGGCTTCCCTTCACCCTTGCAGTGCTGCTGGCTTCCCTTCACCCTTGCAGTGCTGATGGCTTCTCTTCACCCTTGCAGTGCTGCTGGCTTCCCTTCACCCTTGCAGTGCTGCTGGCTTCCCTTCACCCTTGCAGTGCTGCTGGCTTCCCTTCACCCTTGCAGTCCTGCTCGCTTCCCTTCACCCTTGCAGTGCTGCTGGCTTCCCTTCACCCTTGCAGTGCTGCTGGCTTCCCTTCACCCTTGCAGTGCTGATGGCTTCTCTTCACCCTTGCAGTGCTGCTGGCTTCCTTTCACCCTTGCAGTGCTGCTGGCTTCCCTTCACCCTTGCAGTGCTGCTGGCTTCCCTTCACCCTTGCAGTGCTGATGGCTTCTCTTCACCCTTGCAGTGCTGCTGGCTTCCCTTCACCCTTGCAGTGCTGCTGGCTTCCCTTCACCCTTGCAGTGCTGCTGGCTTCCCTTCACCCTTGCAGTCCTGCTCGCTTCCCTTCACCCTTTCAGTGCTGCTGGCTTCCCTTCACCCTTGCAGTGCTGCTGGCTTCCCTTCACCCTTGCAGTGCTGCTGGCTTCCCTTTACCCTTGCAGTGCTGCTGGCTTCCCTTGACCCTTGCAGTGCTGATGGCTTCCCTTCACCCTTGCAGTGCTGCTCGCTTCCCTCCTCTCCCTCCCACCAGCAGCTGCAAGCACACTGCAATACACTGCAATACACCGCAAGCTGCAATAGGATCCTTCAGGATGGAGAGTGGAGGAAGGATCCAGTAAATATGTCATAATAAAAGCTCTTTCCTTTCTTGAATGAACACAGTGAGTGATCGGTAGCATAGTAAACTGGGGTTTTTTTTGTTTGTTTGTTGGGGAAGGGGGCCCTGTCAGGTTGGCTGTATGGGGGCCTGTGGTTTCCAACAGCAGCCCTGGCTACAGGGCAGCCTTCCTCACCCAAAGTTCCATGGAATGCTAGGGTTTCTCCAGAGATCGCAAGGGGTTCCTTGAGAAGAAGGCAATGGCATATTGATCTCTTACCTACAGTGACCTCCAGTGTAATGGGTCACTGCTACACTAACCACCAATCAAATGGTCACTTGTGCACTGCCACCAATCTAAGGGTTAACTTCTACACTGACCATGAATGTAAGAGGTCATTCTACACTGACCACCAATGTAAAGGGTCATTTCTACACTGACCATCAATCTAAGTGGTCACTTCTGCACCGGCCACCAAAATAAGGGGTAATTTCTACATCGACCCAATCTAAGAAGTCACTTCTACACAGACCACAAATCTAGGAGGTCACTTCTACACAGGCCACCAATCTAGGAGGTCACTTCTTCACAGGCCACCAATCTAGGAGGTCACTTCTTCACAGGCCACCAATCTAGGGGGTCACTTTTACACTGGCCAGTAATCTAAGGAATCACTTCTACACTGGCCACCAATCCAAGGGATCACTTTAACCTGACCACCATTGTAAGGGGTCACTTCTACAGCAACCACCAATTTAAGGGGTCACTTTTACACTGGTTATCAATCCAAGGGGTCACTCTACCCTAACCACCAATCTAAGGGGTCACTTTTACACTGACCACAGATGTAAAGAGTTTTTTCTACACTGGCCATCAATCCAAGGGGTCACTCTACTCTGACCACCAATCTAAAGGGAAATTTCTACTCCGATCACCAATATAAGTGGTCACCTCTACACGAGCCACCAGTCTAAAAGGTCAATCTACCCAGACCACCAATGGAAGGAGTAACTTCTACACCAAGCACTATTGTAAGGGGTCACTTCTACACCAACCACCAATCTAAAGGGTCACTTCTACACTGAGCACCAATTTAAGGGGTCACTTCTACACCAACCACCAAAGTAATGGATCATGTCTACTAGAGATGAGCGAAGTATTCAAAAATTCGATTCGACTGATTCGGCGAATTCGTGGAAAAATTTCGATTCGAGTCGAATATATTCGCTGTGAATTTAACTTAAAAAAGGGTGTTTCTAGGCTTCAGAGAGCCTTTATATTAGTGCTGAACACTGTACCTTTAATTTAAATGCCCTTGGAGTCTGCTGGGGAAGAGAAATAATACTGTCAGTCAGTATGACATGCAGATGAGTGCCGTCGATCTTAGAATCACCGCACACTTCACTCATTTGGGCAGTCACGGGGCCAAAACCAGAGTGTGGAGCCAGTGTGGCGGTGGAGGCAGCAGCAATGGGAGGCCATACAGCACCCTATGACAAAAATGGAAACCACCAGCAGTGTGAGGAGACCTGAAAGTGGCACATGGCACAGTGTGGCGATAGAGACAGCAGCAATGGGAGGCCGTACAGGGACCCATGACACACTCTGGACCTGGCAGCAGCATGAGGAGGCGGTACAGGGGCCCATGACAGATTACGGGCCTGGCAGCAGCATGAGGAGTCGGTACGGGGGCCCATGGCAGATTACGGGCCTGGCAGCAGCAATGGGAGGCCGTACAGGGACCCATGACACACTCTGGACCTGGCAGCAGCATGGGGAGGCGGTACAGGGGCCCATGACAGATTACGGGCCTGGCAGCAGCATGAGGAGTCGGTACGGGGGCCCATGACACACTCTGGACCTGGCAGCAGCATGAGGAGGCGGTACAGGGGCGCATGACAGATTACGAGCCTGGCAGCAGCAACTTGGACAGGAGGACGTTCAGCTTCTGCACCGTCGGGTGCGTGCTCGCAAACTGTTGTCTCTTGGAAACGGATTCCAAGAAAGACTGCTGACGGAATCCGTGAAGAGGAGTAGCAGGAGAAGGAGCATCTGAACGAGCGGAATATGCCAACAAGCGACAACAGGGGCCCATGACAGATTACGGGCCTGGCAGCAGCATGAGGAGTCGGTACAGGGGCCCATGGCAGATTAGGGGCCTGGCAGCAGCTATGGGAGGCCCGTAATCTGCCAGCACCCTATGACAAAAAATGGAACCCACCAGCAGTGTGAGGAGACCTGAAAGTGGCACATGGCAGAGTGTGGCGATGGAGACAGCAGCAATGGGAGGCCGTACAGGGACCCATGAGAGACTCTGGACCTGGCAGCAGCATGAGGAGGCGGTATAGGGGCCCATGGCAGATTAAGGGCCTGGCAGCAGCTATGGGAGGCCCGTAATCTGCCAGCACCCTATGACAAAAAATGGAACACACCAGCAGTGTGAGGAGACCTGAAAGTGGCACATGGCAGAGTGTGGCGATGGAGACAGCAGCAATGGGAGGCCGTACAGGGACCCATGAGAGACTCTGGACTTGGCAGCAGCATGAGGAGGCAGTATAGGGGCCCATGGCAGATTAGGGGCCTGGCAGCAGCTATGGGAGGCCCGTAATCTGCCAGCACCCTATGACAAAAAATGGAACACACCAGCAGTGTGAGGAGACCTGAAAGTGGCACATGTTTGGGGCATGATTCATGGCGGATTTAGTCAGTTGTGTCAGGAACTGGTGGTTTGAAATCCAGACTAATCCACGCCTGATTCATTTTCACAAACGTCAGTCTCTCCACACTTTGGGTGGACAGTCGTGTCCTCCGCGGAGTTGCAATACCTCCTGCCTCACTAAACACGCGCTCCGATGCCACGCTACTGGCCGGGCATGACAGCCTTTCAAGGGCAAATTCAGCTAGTTGGGGCCAAAGGTCAAGTTTCGTTGCCCAGTAGTCAAGGGGATTGTCTACCTCGGTTGGCAGGGTGCTGTCCAAGTAGGCCCAAGCCTGTTGTTTGAGGTCCTGCTCCAGGTCCACCTGATGCTGCTGCTGCTGCTGCTGCTGCTGCTGCGGCTGGTTAGTAGTTTCCTCACTGCGCTGGTGAAGAAAGCTACTCATCATCGACTGCAGACTGAGGCAGCCGCTGCTGGTGGAGCTGCCACTGCTCCTACCACCCCACCCCTCCCCTGCTGCCATGGCAGCGGAACGCGAGCGCACAGGGCCCACAGTGTCTGAGGATGGACGTTGGCGCACAAAGGCAGAGACCAGCTGACTACATAGGTGGTTTTTATAGTACGTTATTTTGGCCTCCCTCTCAGCAGGTGTGAAAAAGGCCACCATTTTTGAACGGTAGCGAGGGTCCAACAAGGTGGACAGCCAAAAGTCATCCCTCTGTCTGATGGTCATTATTCGGCTGTCGCTACGCAAGCAAGCGAGCATGCTATGGGCCATTTGTGCCAAGGAATGCGAAGGACTCCCTGCCTCCATCTCCACAGCATACTGCCACAGTGCGTCTGGGTCCTCTGTCTCCTCTTCCTCCTCCTCTACCAGATGCTCCTGCTCCTCCACTCCTGTCCGCTGAGTGGAAAAACCACCCATTTCACTCAATAATTCCTGAGCACCAATGTCCTCCTCTACCTCCTCCTCTTCTTCCTGTCCTGCCCCCACAGGGGTCATGTGGCGTTGAGATCTGTGCGCCACGTCTACCGCACCCTGACCAGCCATTGTTAACAGCATTTGTTCCAGGACGTGCAACAGAGGAATGACGTCGTTCATCCCATAGTCCTGCCGACTCACGAATAGCGTGGCCTCCTCAAAGGGCCTGAGCAAGCGCAGGTGTCACGCATGAGCTGCCAATGGCTGACATCTAAGTTACACAGGGGAGTACCTTTATCCGCTTGTAACATCAGGAAATCGGTGATGGCCTTTCGCTGTTCGTAAAGGCGGTCTAACATATGTAGGGTTGAATTCCACCTTGTTGCAACGTCACAGCATGAGGAGTCGGTATAGGGGCCCATGGCAGATTACGGGCCTGGCAGCAGCAATGGGAGGCCCGTAATCTGCCAGCACCCTATGTCAAAAAATTCAACACACCAGCAGTGTGTGAGGAGACCTGAAAGTGGCACATGGCAGAGTGTGGCGATGGAGACAGAAGCAATGGGAGGCCGTACAGGGACCCATGAGAGACTCTGGACCTGGCAGCAGCATGAGGAGGCGGTATATAGAGGCCCATGGCAGATTAGGGGCCTGGCAGCAGCTATGGGAGGCCCGTAATCTGCCAGCACCCTATGACAAAAAATGGAACACACCAGCAGTGTGAGGAGACCTGAAAGTGGCACATGGCAGAGTGTGGCGATGGAGACAGCAGCAATGGGAGGCCGTACAGGGACCCATGAGAGACTCTGGACCTGGCAGCAGCATGAGGAGGCGGTATATAGAGGCCTGTGGCAGATTAGGGGCCTGGCAGCAGCTATAGGAGGCCCGTAATCTGCCAGCACCCTATGTCAAAAAATTCAACACACCAGCAGTGTGTGAGGAGACCTGAAAGTGGCACATGGCAGAGTGTGGCGATGGAGACAGCAGCAATGGGAGGCCGTACAGGGACCCATGACAGACTCTGGACTTGGCAGCAGCATGAGGAGGCGGTATATAGGGGCTTATGGCAGATTAGGGGCCTGGCAGCAGCTATAGGAGGCCCGTAATCTGACAGCACCCTATGTCAAAAAATTCAACACACCAGCAGTGTGAGGAGACCTGAAAGTGGCACATGGCAGAGTGTGGCGATGGAGACAGCAGCAATGGGAGGCCGTACAGGGACCCATGACAGACTCTGGACTTGGCAGCAGCATGAGGAGGCGGTATATAGGGGCCCATGGCAGATTAGGGGCCTGGCAGCAGCTATAGGAGGCCCGTAATCTGCCAGCACCCTATGTCAAAAAATTCAACACACCAGCAGTGTGAGGAGACCTGAAAGTGGCACATGGCAGAGTGTGGCGATGGAGACAGCAGCAATGGGAGGCCGTACAGGGACCCATGACAGACTCTGGACTTGGCAGCAGCATGAGGAGGCGGTATATAGGGGCCCATGGCAGATTAGGGGCCTGGCAGCAGCTATAGGAGGCCCGTAATCTGCCAGCACCCTATGTCAAAAAATTCAACACACCAGCAGTGTGTGAGGAGACCTGAAAGTGGCACATGGCAGAGTGTGGCGATGGAGACAGCAGCAATAGGAGGCCGTACAGGGACCCATGACAGACTCTGGACTTGGCAGCAGCATGAGGAGGCGGTATATAGGGGCCTATGGCAGATTAGGGGCCTGGCAGCAGCTATAGGAGGCCCGTAATCTGCCAGCACCCTATGTCAAAAAATTCAACACACCAGCAGTGTGAGGAGACCTGAAAGTGGCACATGGCAGAGTGTGGCGATGGAGACAGCAGCAATGGGAGGCCGTACAGGGACCCATGACAGACTCTGGACTTGGCAGCAGCATGAGGAGGAGGTATATAGGGGCCCATGGCAGATTAGGGGCCTGGCAGCAGCTATGGGAGGCCCGTAATCTGCCAGCACCCTATGTCAAAAAATTCAACACACCAGCAGTGTGTGAGGAGACCTGAAAGTGGCACATGGCAGAGTGTGGCGATGGAGACAGCAGCAATGGGAGGCCGTACAGGGACCCATGACAGACTCTGGACCTGGCAGCAGCATGAGGAGGCGGTATATAGGGGCCCATGGCAGATTAGGGGCCTGGCAGCAGCTATGGGAGGCCCTTAATCTGCCAGCACCCTATGTCAAAAAATTCAACACACCAGCAGTGTGTGAGGAGACCTGAAAGTGGCACATGGCAGAGTGTGGCGATGGAGACAGCAGCAATGGGAGGCCGTACAGGGACCCATGACAGACTCTGGACTTGGCAGCAGCATGAGGAGGCGGTATATAGGGGCCCATGGCAGATTAGGGGCCTGGCAGCAGCTATGGGAGGCCCGTAATCTGCCAGCACCCTATGTCAAAAAATTCAACACACCAGCAGTGTGTGAGGAGACCTGAAAGTGGCACATGGCAGAGTGTGGCGATGGAGACAGCAGCAATGGGAGGCCGTACAGGGACCCATGACAGACTCTGGATTTGGCAGCAGCATGAGGAGGCGGTATATAGGGGCCCATGGCAGATTAGGGGCCTGGCAGCAGCTATGGGAGGCCCGTAATCTGCCAGCACCCTATGTCAAAAAATTCAACACACCAGCAGTGTGTGAGGAGACCTGAAAGTGGCACATGGCAGAGTGTGGCGATGGAGACAGCAGCAATGGGAGGCCGTACAGGGACCCATGACAGACTCTGGATTTGGCAGCAGCATGAGGAGGCGGTATATAGGGGCCCATGGCAGATTAGGGGCCTGGCAGCAGCTATGGGAGGCCCGTAATCTGCCAGCACCCTATGTCAAAAAATTCAACACACCAGCAGTGTGTGAGGAGACCTGAAAGTGGCACATGGCAGAGTGTGGCGATGGAGACAGCAGCAATGGGAGGCCGTACAGGGACCCATGACAGACTCTGGACCTGGCAGCAGCATGAGGAGGCGGTATATAGGGGCCTATGGCAGATTAGGGGCCTGGCAGCAGCTATAGGAGGCCCGTAATCTGCCAGCACCCTATGTCAAAAAATTCAACACACCAGCAGTGTGTGAGGAGACCTGAAAGTGGCACATGGCAGAGTGTGGCGATGGAGACAGCAGCAATGGGAGGCCGTACAGGGACCCATGACAGACTCTGGACTTGGCAGCAGCATGAGGAGGCGGTATATAGGGGCCCATGGCAGATTAGGGGCCTGGCAGCAGCTATGGGAGGCCCGTAATCTGCCAGCACCCTATGTCAAAAAATTCAACACACCAGCAGTGTGTGAGGAGACCTGAAAGTGGCACATGGCAGAGTGTGGCGATGGAGACAGCAGCAATGGGAGGCCGTACAGGGACCCATGACAGACTCTGGACTTGGCAGCAGCATGAGGAGGCGGTATATAGGGGCCCATGGCAGATTAGGGGCCTGGCAGCAGCTATAGGAGGCCCGTAATCTGCCAGCACCCTATGTCAAAAAATTCAACACACCAGCAGTGTGTGAGGAGACCTGAAAGTGGCACATGGCAGAGTGTGGCGATGGAGACAGCAGCAATGGGAGGCCGTACAGGGACCCATGACAGACTCTGGACCTGGCAGCAGCATGAGGAGGCGGTATATAGGGGCCTATGGCAGATTAGGGGCCTGGCAGCAGCTATAGGAGGCCCGTAATCTGCCAGCACCCTATGTCAAAAAATTGAACACACCAGCAGCGTGTGAGGAGACCTGAAAGTGGCACATGGCAGAGTGTGGCGATGGAGACAGCAGCAATGGGAGGCCGTACAGGGACCCATGAGAGACTCTGGACCTGGCAGCAGCATGAGGAGGCGGTATATAGGGGCCTATGGCAGATTAGGGGCCTGGCAGCAGCTATAGGAGGCCCGTAATCTGCCAGCACCCTATGTCAAAAAATTGAACACACCAGCAGCGTGTGAGGAGACCTGAAAGTGGCACATGGCAGAGTGTGGCGATGGAGACAGCAGCAATGGGAGGCCGTACAGGGACCCATGAGAGACTCTGGACTTGGCAGCAGCATGAGGAGTCGGTATATAGGGGCCCATGGCAGATTAAGGGCCTGGCAGCAGCTATGGGAGGCCCGTAATCTGCCAGCACCCTATGTCAAAAAATTGAACACACCAGCAGTGTGTGAGGAGACCTGAAAGTGGCACATGGCAGAGTGTGGCGATGGAGACAGCAGCAATGGGAGGCCGTACAGGGACCCATGACAGACTCTGGACTTGGCAGCAGCATGAGGAGGCGGTATATAGGGGCCCATGGCAGATTAGGGGCCTGGCAGCAGCTATGGGAGGCCCGTAATCTGCCAGCACCCTATGTCAAAAAATTGAACACACCAGCAGTGTGTGAGGAGACCTGAAAGTGGCACATGTTTGAGGCATGATTCATGGCGGATTTAGTCAGTTGTGTCAGGAACTGGTGGTTTGAAATCCAGACTAATCCACGCCTGATTCATTTTCACAAACGTGAGTCTCTCCACACTTTGGGTGGACAGTCGTGTCCTCCGCGGAGTTACAATACCTCCTGCCGCACTAAACACGCGCTCCGATGCCACGCTACTGGCCGGGCATGACAGCCTTTCAAGGGCAAATTCAGCTAGTTGGGGCCAAAGGTCAAGTTTCGTTGCCCAGTAGTCAAGGGGATTGTCTACCTCGGTTGGCAGGGTGCTGTCCAAGTAGGCCCAAGCCTGTTGTTTGAGGTCCTGCTCCAGGTCCACCTGATGCTGCTGCTGCTGCTGCTGCTGCTGCTGCTGCGGCTGGTTAGTAGTTTCCTCACTGCGCTGGTGAAGAAAGCTACTCATCATCGACTGCAGACTGAGGCAGCCGCTGCTGGTGGAGCTGCCACTGCTCCTACCACCCCACCCCTCCCCTGCTGCCATGGCAGCGGAACGCGAGCGCACAGGGCCCACAGTGTCTGAGGATGGACGTTGGCGCAGAAAGGCAGAGACCAACTGACTACATAGGTGGTTTTTATAGTACGTTATTTTGGCCTCCCTCTCAGCAGGTGTGAAAAAGGCCACCATTTTTGAACGGTAGCGAGGGTCCAACAAGGTGGACAGCCAAAAGTCATCCCTCTGTCTGATGGTTATTATTCGGCTGTCGCTACGCAAGCAACCGAGCATGCTATGGGCCATTTGTGCCAAGGAATGCGAGGGACTCCCTGCCTCCATCTCCACAGCATACTGCCACGGTGCGTCTGGGTCCTCTGTCTCCTCCTCCTCTACCAGATGCTCCTGCTCCTCCACTCCTGTCCGCTGAGTGGAAAAACCACCCATTTCACTCAATAATTCCTGAGCACAAATGTCCTCCTCTACCTCCTCCTCTTCTTCCTGTCCTGCCCCCACAGGGGTCATGTGGCGTTGAGATCTGTGCGCCACGTCTACCGCACCCTGACCAGCCATTGTTAACAGCATTTGTTCCAGGACGTGCAACAGAGGAATGACGTCGTTCATCCCATAGTCCTGCCGACTCACGAATAGCGTGGCCTCCTCAAAGGGCCTGAGCAAGCGGCAGGTGTCACGCATGAGCTGCCAATGGCTGACATCGAAGTTACACAGGGGAGTACCTTTATCCGCTTGTAACATCAGGAAATCGGTGATGGCCTTTCGCTGCTCGTAAAGGCGGTCTAACATGTGTAGGGTTGAATTCCACCTTGTTGCAACGTCGCAGATCAGGCGATGCTGTGCAATTCCGTTCTGCCGCTGCAGCTCAAGGAGGGTGTGCTTTGCGGTGTAGGAATGGCTGAAATGCATGCAAAGTTTACGGGACATTTTAAGGATGTCTTGCAGTGGGATGGTGGATTTTAGGAACCGCTTGACAACCAGATTGAACACGTGAGCCATGCATGGCGCATGGCACAACCTTCCTTGACGCAGAGCAGACACCATGTTCTTTCCGTTGTCGGTCAACATGGTTCCGATTTTGAGTTTGCGCGGAGACAGCCATCTGTCGATTTCTCTGTTCATTACACTGAGAAGTTCCTCCCCTTTGTGACTACGTTCGCCAAGGCATACCAGGTGCAGCACAGCGTGACACCGTTGCGCCCTGCACATGTGATATGCCGGTCGGGTAATGGGACTTGGCACGGGGGTGGCGGCTGAGGACACGGCGGAAGAAGAGGTGGTAGAGGCGGACATCTTTGCCGGACCAAGGACGTGCAAACGTGGAGGCAAAAGCGGCGTGACCTGTCCAAGTTGCTGGTGCGGCTGTGACGGCACCACGTTCACCCAGTGGGCCGTAAATGACATGTACTGTCCCTGACCGTAGTTACAGCTCCACACGTCGGCGCTGCCGTGCACTTTGGCAGAGATCGACATGCTCAAAGACTGGCCCACCATCTCTTCTACATGTGAATGCAGGGCTGGCACTGCCTTTTTGGCGAAGAAATGACGGCTTGGCACTCTCCACCGCGGCGCGGCACAAGCCATCATTTCTCGGAAAGGTGCTGAGTCCACCACTTGGAAAGGGAGGGACTGCAGCACCAGCAACTTGGACAGGAGGACGTTCAGCTTTTGCACCGTCGGGTGCGTGCTCGCAAACTGTTGTCTCTTGGAAACGGATTCCAAGAAAGACTGCTGACGGAATCCGTGAAGAGGAGTAGCAGGAGAAGGAGCATCTGAACGAGCGGAAGATGCCAACGAGCGACAACTCCCCTCAGCAGAGGTGTTGGAGCCTTGACTGGCTGATGGAGGGCGATTGACGTCAGGTGACGGAGCAAGTAACGGAGCGGGTGATGGAGCCACATCACCGACATACGGCTACGTTTACTTCCTCGGGCGGCTTGACAAAAAATTGCCACACCGCCGAGTAGGAAACTTTGCCCCCGATACTCCTCACTGGCTGACTGCTGCTTCCTCCGTGCACACCGGCACCACTACTGGCCGTGGTGGTAGGCTGCAGTGGAGCTGGTGCTCTACTCCGTGGCCGTTTGGCTCCACTGACACTGCTGCGACCCTGCTGCTGTCTCCTGGGCAACCCACCGACTGTTTCGCTCGCTGCCAAGCTGCCACCCTCTTCTCCTGATGATGCGGAAAAAATTGCCTGATGACGACGAGGCTGCCAAGTGCGATCAACCTCCTCATCATCAAGTAGGGTCTCCGCCTCACTACTAGCCCCCTCGGCTGCGTCTGGGTCAGGAGACAGACCTGTCTCTAGACCGGCTACCGAGCCACTCTCCTCGCCACTACTTCTTCGCCTGGCTGCTGAAAAGGCGGATGTCTCCCCCCGTTCCTGACCGCCCTCTGTTAGCTCTTCCTCACTGTACAGTGGGGCTGAGCCCACAGCATGCGATACTTCGCTTGGTGAGGGAACACCAAAGGACAGGGGCAGGTAGAGGACACGTGATTTCAGTGGGCTTGGTCCCGGGCCATGCCAACTAACGGTTGTGTCTGACGTACCCACCGACCGTTGGCTGTAGGTGTCAGAGGTGACCTGGGAAGAGGAAGACGACCGAGCCAACCAATCGACGACGGCAGGGTTGTCGGTGGAGACACGACCGCTGGATGACACCGGGAGCACTGGCCTCTGGCTGCGAATAGTGCTGCCTCGACCCCTTCCTCTGCTGCCACGTCTGCTCGCTCCTAAAACATTGCCTCCTCTGCCACTCCTCTGCATGTTGTCTGACATACTCTTTAATTCAACGATTCTGTGTCCCTGAGTAACAATTCTGTGTCCCTGAGTAACAATTCTGTGTCTGTCCCTGAGTAACAATTCTGTGGCCCTAAGTAACGGTTCTGTGGTCCTCAGTAACAATTCTGTGTCCCTCAGTAACAATTCTGTGTCTGTCCCTGAGTAACAATTATGTGGCCCTAAGTAATGGTTCTGTGGCCCTCAGTAACAATTCTGTGTCCCTGATTAACGTTTATGTGGCCCTAAGTAACGGTTCTGTGGCCCTCAGTAACAATTCTGTGTCCCTGAGTAACAATTCTGTGTCTGTCCGAGTAACAATTCTGTGGCCCTAAGTAACAATTCTGTGGCCCTCAGTAACAATTCTGTGTCCCTGAGTAACCTTTCTGTGGCCCTAAGTAACAGTTCTGTGGCCCTCAGTAACAATTCTGTGTCCCTGAGTAACAATTCTGTGGCCCTAAGTAACAGTTCTGTGGCCCTCAGTAACAATTCTGTGTCCTTGAGTAACAATTCTGTGGCCCTAAGTAACGGTTCTGTGGCCCTCAGTAACAATTCTGTGTCCCTGAGTAACAATTCTGTGGCCCTAAGTAACGGTTCTGTGGCCCTCAGTAACAATTCTGTGTCCCTAAGTAACAATTCTGTGGCCCTAAGTAACGGTTCTGTGGCCCTCAGTAACAATTCTGTGTCCCTAAGTAACAATTCTGTGGCCCTAAGTAACGGTTCTGTGGCCCTCAGTAACAATTCTGTGTCCCTCAGTAACAATTCTGTGTCCCTCAGTAACAATTCTGTGTCTGTCCCTGATTAACGTTTACGTGGCCCTAAGTAACAATTCTGTGTCCCTCAAGAAACAATTCTGTGTCTGTCCGTGAGTAACAATTCTGTGGCCCTAAGTAACGGTTCTGTGGCCCTCAGTAACAATTCTGTGGCCCTGATTAACGTTTATGTGGCCCTAAGTAACGGTTCTGTGGCCCTCAGTAACAATTCTGTGTCCCTGATTAACGTTTCTGTGGCCCTAAGTAACGGTTCTGTGGCCCTCAGTAACAATTCTGTGTCCCTGAGTAACAATTCTGTGTCTGTCCCTGAGTAACAATTCTGTGGCCCTAAGTAACGGTTCTGTGGCCCTCAGTAACAATTCTGTGTCCCTGATTAACTTTTATGTGGCCCTAAGTAACGGTTCTGTGGCCCTCAGTAACAATTCTGTGTCCCTGATTAACGTTTCTGTGGCCCTCAGTAACAATTCTGTGTCCCTCAGTAACAATTCTGTGTCTGTCCCTGAGTAACAATTCTGTGGCCCTAAGTAACGGTTCTGTGGCCCTCAGTAACAATTCTGTGTCCCTGAGTAACAATTCTGTGGCCCTAAGTAACGGTTCTGTGGCCCTCAGTAACAATTCTGTGTCCCTGAGTAACAATTCTGTGGCCCTAAGTAACGGTTGTGGCCCTCAGTAACAATTCTGTGTCCCTCAGTAACAATTCTGTGTCTGTCCCTGAGTAACAATTCTGTGGCCCTAAGTAACGGTTCTGTGGCCCTCAGTAACAATTCTGTGTCCCTGATTAACTTTTATGTGGCCCTAAGTAACAGTTCTGTGGCCCTCAGTAACAATTCTGTGTCCCTGATTAATGTTTCTGTGGCCCTCAGTAACAATTCTGTGTCCCTCAGTAACAATTCTGTGTCTGTCCCTGAGTAACAATTCTGTGGCCCTAAGTAACGGTTCTGTGGCCCTCAGTAACAATTCTGTGTCCCTGAGTAACAATTCTGTGGCCCTAAGTAACGGTTCTGTGGCCCTCAGTAACAATTCTGTGTCCCTGAGTAACAATTCTGTGGCCCTAAGTAACGGTTGTGGCCCTCAGTAACAATTCTGTGTTCCTCAGTAACAATTCTGTGTCTGTCCCTGAGTAACAATTCTGTGGCCCTAAGTAACGGTTATGTGGCCCTCAGTAACAATTCTGTGTCCCTGAGTAACGTTTCTGTGGCCCTAAGTAACGGTTCTGTGGCCCTCAGTAACAATTCTGTGTCCCTGAGTAACAATTCTGTGTCTGTCCCTGAGTAACAATTCTGTGGCCCTAAGTAACGGTTCTGTGGCCCTCAGTAACAATTCTGTGTCCCTGATTAACTTTTATGTGGCCCTAAGTAACGGTTCTGTGGCCCTCAGTAACAATTCTGTGTCCCTGATTAATGTTTCTGTGGCCCTCAGTAACAATTCTGTGTCCCTCAGTAACAATTCTGTGTCTGTCCCTGAGTAACAATTCTGTGGCCCTAAGTAACGGTTCTGTGGCCCTCAGTAACAATTCTGTGTCCCTGAGTAACAATTCTGTGGCCCTAAGTAACGGTTCTGTGGCCCTCAGTAACAATTCTGTGTCCCTGAGTAACAATTCTGTGGCCCTAAGTAACGGTTGTGGCCCTCAGTAACAATTCTGTGTCCCTCAGTAACAATTCTGTGTCTGTCCCTGAGTAACAATTCTGTGGCCCTAAGTAACGGTTATGTGGCCCTCAGTAACAATTCTGTGTCCCTGAGTAACGTTTCTGTGGCCCTAAGTAACGGTTCTGTGGCCCTCAGTAACAATTCTGTGTCCCTGAGTAACAATTCTGTGTCTGTCCCTGAGTAACAATTCTGTGGCCCTAAGTAACGGTTCTGTGGCCCTCAGTAACAATTCTGTGTCCCTGAGTAACGTTTCTGTGACCCTAAGTAACAATTCTGTGGCCCTCAGTAACAATTCTGTGTCTGTCCCTGAGTAACAATTCTGTGGCCCTAACTAACGTTTCTGTGGCCCTAAGTAACAGTTCTGTGGCCCTCAGTAACAATTCTGTGTCCCTGAGTAACATTTCTGTGGCCCTAAGTAACAATTCTGTGGCCCTCAGTAACAATTCTGTGTCTGTCCCTGAGTAACAATTCTGTGGCCCTAACTAACGTTTCTGTGGCCCTAAGTAACAATTCTCTGGCACTCAGTAACAATTCTGTCTGTCCCTGAGTAACAATTCTGTGGCCCTAACAAACGTTTCTGTGGCCCTAAGTAACAATTCTCTGGCACTCAGTAACAATTCTGTCTGTCCCTGAGTAACAATTCTGTGGCTCTAAGTAACAATTCTGTGGCCCTCAGTAACAATTCTGTGTCTGTCCCTGAGTAACAATTCTGTGGCCCTAACTAACGGTTCTGTGGCCCTAAGTAACAGTTCTGTGGCCCTCAGTAACAATTCTGTGTCTGTCCCTGAGTAACAATTCTGTGGCCCTAACTAACGTTTCTGTGGCCCTCAGTAACAGTTCTGTGGCCCTCAGTAACAATTCTGTGTCTGTCCCTGAGTAACAATTCTGTGGCCCTAACTAACGTTTCTGTGGCCCTAAGTAACAATTCTCTGGCACTCAGTAACAATTCTGTCTGTCCCTGAGTAACAATTCTGTGGCCCTAATAACGTTTCTGTGGCCCTAAGTAACAGTTCTGTGTCTGTCCCTGAGTAACAATTCTGTGGCCCTAACTAACGTTTCTGTGGCCCTAAGTAACAATTCTCTGGCACGCAGTAACAATTCTGTCTGTCCCTGAGTAACAATTCTGTGGCCCTAACTAGCGTTTCTTTGGCCCTAAGTAACGATACTGTGGCCCTCATTAACAATTCTGTGTCCCTGAGTAATGTTTCTCTGTCCCTAAGTAACGTTTCTCTGTCCCCAAGTAACGTTTCTGTGGCCCTAACTCTGTCCCTAATACAGAGCGGTCTGCCTCTCTTGAATGACTGCAGGCAAATGAAGAATTCTAAAATGGCCGCTATTTATAGCTCGACCATTACACAGTGCTGGCTGCCTGGCTGCTGATTGGCTAATGCGATCACATGTCATTAAGGAATGCATTATGGGTCAGCGCGCCTTGTCTGCGCGCCTTCCCAGACATCCCCGCTCCGTCGCCGCACATGTCCGCCGCCATTTTAGGAAAAATTTCGATTTGTGCGTCCGAAGTAGGCTATTTTTTCGGATTCGGCGCGAATCGAAAATTTTCCAATATTCGACTCGAATTCCACTTCGCCTACTTCGATTCGCTCACCTCTAATGTCTACATTGACCAACAATCTAAAGGGTAACTTCTACACCGACCACTAATGTATAGGGTCATTTCTACACTGCCCATCGATCTAAGGACTCTACCCTTACCACCCATTACCACCAATGTAAGAGATCACTTTTACACCGACCACCAAAGTAATGGGTCATAGCTGGTGTTTTTCCAGCTGATTTCAGATGGTTTTCTGTTGACAGCAGCCATTGGCCTGTCCTGCCAGTGTTGGGACCCTTAAGTCTCAAAGGAGCGGTGACTTTCAACTGAGATTATATGTAATTCACATGGAAATTAAGCATTCCAGTCAATTCTTTGCAGAAATCCTCTTTTAGGAGGGTGGGCACAGTCCTAGGCTGTAGCAGCAGCCACCCCAGTCCTTTGCCCAGCCCCCTCTCCCTGCACTGTCCATCACACCAGGGGGCAATGAGCTGCCACTGGAGGTGACATCCTGCTAGCCAGCTTAAAGGGGCTGACAGTGGGCACTACATATTCTTATCCCAGGCTGATGTGGTGACGTGGTAGTAGTATCCAAGGGGGGTGTTCAAGATAGCCTGGGCTCATAGTGAGTGAGTGAATGTCAGTGGAGGTGACATCCTGCCAGGCAGCTTAAAGGGACGTTCAATGAATGCTACTTATTGTTATCCCAGGCTGATGTGGTGATGTGGTAGTAGTATCCAAGGAGTGTGTTCAAGATAGCCCGGGCTTACAGTGAGTGAGTGAATGTCAGTGGAGGTGACATCCTGCCAGGCAGCTTAAAGGGACCACTAGTGAATGCTACATATTGTTATTCTAGGCTGATGTGGTGGTGTGCTTGTAAGGGTTGTGTCCATGATAGCCTGGGCTCACTCTGAGTGAATCTCACCGGAGGTGACATCCTGCCAGGCAGCTTAAAGGAACCTTCAATGAATGCTACTAATTGTTATCCCAGGCTGATGTGGTGGTTTGCTTACAAGGGTTGTGTCCAGGGGCGGACTGACCATTCGAGCACTCGGGCACTGCCCGAGAGCCCGGGGTCAGTAGGGGGCCCCATGAGATGCCCCTGGTACTTTTTGTATTGGCTTTTTCATAGCTTTTTTTGGGTGTGGGCGAGGACACGGGGGCCCCATGGTCCCCTTTTGCCCGGGGGTCCCATGAGTTGTCAGTCCACCCCTGGTTGTGTCCATGATAGCTTGGGCTCACATTGAATGAATGTCAATGGAGGTGACATCCTGCCAGGCAGCTTAAAGTGCTCACCAGCGCCTGGGCTCACAGTAGGTGATAGCCTGGGTTCACAGTAAGTGAGTGAATGACTCACTTGCATTGAACCCTTAAAATGGTTGTTAACCAGTGGTGGAGTTGACTTTCTGTGAAAAACAGCACTGGAGACAAAATGTTGGTCTTCAATATTGTATAGAGTGGTCACAACACCATCAGAGTGCTCTGTTATATTGTATTGTTATATCAGGCTAATATATTGGTGCGCTCTGAGGGGTTGTGTCCATGACAGCCTGGCCTCACAGTTTGTGGGTTGAAGGACTTTGGTCTGCATTTACTCCTGAAGAAGACTGGCAGCCAGGGGTGGAGAGGACGTCCTGTGAAAGACAGCACTGGAGACAAAGCGTTGGCCTTCAATATTGCATGGAGCAGTCGCAACACCAGCTCCACTCTCTGTTATCCCCTCTTGTATTGCTACTCCCAGAGGGTGTGTCCATGACAGTCTGGCTTCCCAGGAAGCAGTTTAAAGGACTTTGGTCTGCATTTAACCCCGAAGAAGGCTATTGGCCAGTGGTGGAGTGGACTTTCTGTGGAAGAAGAAGACAAAGTGCTGGTCTTCCATATTGCATAAAGAAGTCACAATGCCAGGGCCACTCTCTGTTATATTGTAGTATATATTATTGAAGAAGTGGTGCGCTCTCATCATGGTGCGTCCATGGCAGCCTGGGCTCACAGGAAGTAGATATTCAATAGAGAAGATGGGACTTTCAGGGTGCATGAACATGAATACCAAACATATTAAAAAGTTATATAATTTTTATTTCGTATTTTTGTAAAAAACACAAGAAGAAAGGAAAAAATACAACAACATAAAAACAATTTCAGTTCTAAGAATACAACTGAGATTCAAACTTGGTTATCTAATTTTAGTTACTCCATACATGTTTCGCCCTCACAGTCTTCTTCAGGGGTGATTTTTTTGAAGAAATTTCTACCGCCGAGGCAGTCTAAAGGTATATCAAAGGAAAATTGTTCAATTACCAAACAACTTTAATATATCCAATGCAAAGTATTTAATCAAGTATATATACATATATATGGGACGCAATGGCTCACCCTGGATGTGAAAGCTCATGGAGCTAGGAGAAAATTACCTGAAAAAAAAGAGAATTTCACAGGAAGTAGACTGAAGGACCTTGGTCTACATTAACCCTGAAGAAGACTGGCAGCTGGTGGAAGAGCAGACTGTCAGGGCAGGAGCTGAGGAACGGACAGGCAGGCCTAAACAATGTAACGCACTGGCTGACGACAACCACCACCCACAGACCGAAGTCCCTCAGGGCACGGAGTCTAAGTCCCAGGCTGCTCTTCACCAGGGCTCCTGATGGACTTGACGCAGCCAGGAACCAGGTCGCGGCGCCCGAGACACCTCAGTTGCGGTAATGGCCGCCGCCAATGGCGTGTAGCTGGTGGAAAAGACAATAGAGTAGTCAGGCAGGCCGGGTCGACAACAACGGGACAAAACGGTACAGGACAGCAGACAAGAATCACAGGTTATGAGCCGAGTTCAGCAACAGAGGGTCAGATCAAAGGAGAACACAAAGAATAGTCGAGTCACAAGCCGAGTCAGATTCCAGGAGAGTCACGAGAGTCAGAACAGAGTAATAGCAACACCAAGACACAAGGCACAAGTGCAAAGAGCATGTGCGGACCACAGGCTTATATGTCATCAGCCACACCCCTCTGGGGGATGGACCTCAGAGACCTGAAGGCATACAGGATTCCCACCATGCTCAGCAGAAATCCAAGATGGATGCCAGCACATGGAGTAACATAACCTCTGGGAAAAGGTAGGACCTTGACACAGACTTTCTGTGGAACAAGAACAAATTGAACACTTAAATGGAGTTCTACTTTAAATAAGCCACACCCTCCTTTCACCACAACAAGCTACAGGTGATGCAAATCTGTCGCAACCTGTCCCGTTTTGCATGGACCGAAAAGGTGACTACTCTAGTGTGATTTATACTATTTTCTCACATTACCTGCAATAACACAATATATGTTCAGGATCTGTCCGCCAACTACCCCGAACATTTCATTATTGCGCATCTAATTGGCATTCTCGCCATTTTAGAAAGACGATGGATATCTCTGTCAGCGGGAGAAGTTTTGTCACTTTACAAACTCTTTGCGGCGGAGAAGAGAAAAGTTGAGTCATCAGGAGTGTTGATATGCACGGCATTACCCACAGCGTGCCATAATGAGCCTTGCCTCCTTCTTAATTCATGGCGCGGCATCTGTGAAAACAGGCCTCCTGATTTAAGGTGCTGCTGGAGAACGAACCAAGAACGCAATTATTGTTTCTCAAACTCACACATGAGAAATGCTTTGAGCCGGGATAGTCTGCCACATGTTTACTGTCTGCGTGACGCCTCGTAATTCGGCGCGCTGACATTTTTCCCTAAGATGGCAATCGCTCCTCCGTTCTGACAGCCGCTCTGGGGAATAGCAGCGACGGAAGGCCCAGGCCTCGGAATGGGCTGTAAAAGTGCTAATCTCCCAGAAAGTGGAATTTATCTCATTTCTCTGAGCGTTTAAAGAGCCGTGTAAGAGCAGCAGGCCTATGGAGAGGGTAAGCTGTGCCATGGTGTTGTGCAATGCAGCAGTATACGTCTGATAATGAATGGGGGAGAGGCGGCCATGGAGGAACCTACGGGAAATGAGCATCTTATTCCTTGGAAGCAGAAGACAGACCCGTCATTAATGAGCTCCATACATGGCTGTCTTTATGTAAAGATACATCCTTCACCTGATTCAGAATAGCTAATACTAGATCTGAAAAACAGAAGATTATTGGGAAGTTCAGTTAGCAAGGAAATAAAGAAGAGATGGGAGAGGAAATAAAGAAGAGATGGGAGAGGAAATAAAGAAGAGATGGGAGAGGAAATAAAGAAGAGATGGGAGAGGAAGACAAAATAAGGTGGAAGAGGAGGAGTAGTGGATGGGAAAAGAGGGAAGGGGGAAGGGAAGAGAAGAGAAGGGAAGGGAAGGGAAGGGGGAAGAGAAGAGAAGGAAGGGAAGGGAGAAGAGAAGGAAGGAAAGAGAAGGGGGAAGAGAAGAGAAGGGGGAAGAGAAGAGAAGAGGAGAAGAGAAGGGAAGGGAAGAGGGAAGAGAAGGAAGGGAAGGGGGAAGAGAAGAGAAGGAAGGGAAGGGGGAAGAGAAGAGAAGGAAGGGAAGAGAAGGGAGAAGAGAAGAGAAGGAAGGGAAGAGAAGGGGGAAGAGAAGAGAAGGAAGGGAAGAGAAGGGGGAAGAGAAGAGAAGAGAAGGGAAGGGAAGGGGGAAGAGAAGAGAAGGAAGGGAAGGGAAGGGAGAAGAGAAGAGAAGGAAGGGAAGAGAAGGGGGAAGAGAAGAGAAGGAAGGGAAGAGAAGGGGGAAGAGAAGAGGAGAAGAGAAGGGAAGGGAAGAGGGAAGAGAGGAGAAGGAAGGGAAGGGGGAAGAGAAGAGAAGGAAGGGAAGGGAAGGGAAGGGGGAAGAGAAGAGAAGGAAGGGAAGGGGAAAGAGAAGAGAAGGAAGGGAAGAGAAGGGGGAAGAGAAGAGAAGGAAGGGAAAAGAAGGGGGAAGAGAAGAGAAGGAAGGGAAGAGAAGGGGGAAGAGAAGAGAAGGAAGGGAAGGGGGAAGAGAAGAGAAGAGAAGGAAGGGAAGGGGGAAGAGAAGAGAAGGAAGGGAAGAGAAGGGGGAAGAGAAGAGAAGGAAGGGAAAAGAAGGGGGAAGAGAAGAGAAGGAAGGGAAGAGAAGGGGGAAGAGAAGAGAAGAGAAGATAAGAGAAGAGAAGAGAAGAGAAGGGGAAAGAGAAGAGGAGAGGAGAGAATAGAAGAGAAGAGGGGGGAGGAGAGGAGGAGAGAAGAGAAGAGAAGAGGGAAGAGAAGAGAAGAATAGGAAGGGAAGGGGGAAGAGAAGAGAAGAGAAGAGAAGAGAAGAGAGGAGGAGGGAGACAGAGGAGAGGAGAAGAGAAGAGAAGACCAGAGAAAGGCGGAGAGAGGAAGGAAGGAAGGAAGGGTGATAGACAGAGCAGAATGAGGAGAATATACTAAGAGTGGAGCAGCCAGAATCTGGAGCAGCTGTAGCTGTGCATGACAACCAATGAGATTCAAGCTTTTATTTACAAACCCTAACTGAACAAGTTGAAGCTAGAAGCTGATTGGTTGCCATGCACAGCTGTTCCAGTTTTAGTAAAGCCCCCCCCCCCCCTCCAACAGTGAATTTGCAAACAAGTGTAACAATGATTCCTTCCCTTATGTACCATTTTCTGCACCTATATCTCTCATTTCCTATATTCTCCATCCTCCACTTTGTCTTTTATAAAATCCTTCTCCCCGTTCGGTCCACGTGACTCTTTTTTTCTTCCACACAGTGGAGTCGTTGGCCCCGTCTGATTGCACACTTCTCTGGAGGTTGCTTAAGGGCACAAAATAAACTTCCATTCTGCCGGCACACTGTCATTATCGGTTACATCCTGACACTAAAAAGACTGACATTAGTACAAGAAGTATGTCTCCCCGACGTGCCTTTCATGTTCGGTGATATTGCATGTGGCATATTCAGACAGGTTGTGGCACTCAGGTATCAGGAGTGCGGGTGACAACGTACCCGCACATCAAGAAAATGAAAAGATCAAAAAGTAATTGGAAGTTGGAAAGTTGGCCAATTGGTGTGTGGATGATTGCAGATGCGGAGCGCTGTGAGCGGGGTGTGCGGAGCGCAGGGTTCACCCTCAGTGTGTGACTATATGTTGGCGCCTCTTCAGAGGAAGGTATGGCCTGGACCTGGGGGATGGAGGAAGGTGGATGGACGATATCGGGCGGTGAGGTCCTCGGAATACAGAAACATTGTGAGAGATTCCATCGCTATTTATTGGAATAATAATACTGGATTTTGAGCGGCGATTTCCTTTGGGGGACAGTTTTCTTGCGCTTTCATAGTTTTATTATTGTATTTGACCCCTCGCCTACCGGGCACTTCTACCCCCTTCCTGCCTACCAAGCACTTCTACCCCCTTCCTGCCTACCAGACACTTCTACCCCCTTCCTGCCTACCAAGCACTTCTACCCCCTTCCTGCCTACCAGACACTTCTACCCCCTTCCTGCCTACCAAGCACTTCTACCCCCTTCCTGCCTACCAGACACTTCTACCCCCTTCCTGCCTACAGGACAATTCTACCCCCTTCCTGCCTGCAGGGCACTTCTACCCCCTTCCTGCCTACAGGGCACTTCTACCCCTTTCCTGCCTCCCAGGCACTTCTACCCCCTTCCTGCCTCCCAGGCACTTCTACCCCCTTCCTGCCTCCCAGGAACTTCTACCCCCTTCCTGCCTACAGGGCACTTCTACCCCCTTCCTGCCTCCCAGGAACTTCTACCCCCTTTCTGCCTCCCGGGCACTTCTACCCCCTTCCTGCCTACCGGGCACTTCTACCCCCTTCCTGCCTACAGGGCACTTCTACCCCCTTCCTGCCTACCGGGCACTTCTACCCCCTTCCAGCCTACCGGGCACTTCTACCCCCTTCCTGCCTCCCAGGAACTTCTACCCCCTTCCTGCCTACCGGGCACTTCTACCCCCTTCCTGCCTACCAGGCACTTCTACCCCCTTCCTGCCTACAGGGCACTTCAACCCCCTTCCTGCCTCCCAGGAACTTCTACCCCCTTCCTGCCTACCTGGCACTTCTACCCCCTTCCTGCCTACAGGGCACTTCTACCCCCTTCCTGCCCACCAGGCACTCTACCCCCCTTCCTGCCTACCGGACACTTCTACCCCCTTCCTGCCTACCGGACACTTCTACCCCCTTCCTGCCCACCTGACACTTCTACCCCCTTCCTGCCTACCGGGCACTTCTACCCCCTTCCTGCCTACCGGACACTTCTACCCCCTTCCTGCCTACCGGGCACTTTTACCCCCTTCCTGCCTACCGGGCACTTCTACCCCCTTCCTGCCTACCAGGCACTTCTACCCCCTTCCTGCCTACAGGGCACTTCAACCCCCTTCCTGCCTCCCAGGAACTTCTACCCCCTTCCTGCCTACCTGGCACTTCTACCCCCTTCCTGCCTACAGGGCACTTCTACCCCCTTCCTGCCCACCAGGCACTCTACCCCCTTCCTGCCTACCGGACACTTCTACCCCCTTCCTGCCTACCGGACACTTCTACCCCCTTCCTGCCCACCTGACACTTCTACCCCCTTCCTGCCTACCGGGCACTTCTACCCCCTTCCTGCCTACCTGACACTTCTACCCCCTTCCTGCCTACCGGGCACTTTTACCCCCTTCCTGCCTACCGAACACTTCTACCCCCTTCCTGCCTACCGGGCACTTCTACCCCCTGCCTGCCCACCGGGCACTTCTACCCCCTTCCTGCCTACAGGGCACTTCTACCCCCCTTCCTGCCTGCAGGGCACTTCTACCCCCTTCCTGCCTACAGGGCACTTCTACCCCCTTCCTGCCTACCGGCACTTCTACCCCCTTCCTGCCTACCGGGCACTTCTACCCCCTTCCTGCCTACAGGACACTTCTACCGCCTTCCTGCCTACAGGGCACTTCTACCCCCTTTCTGCCTACAGGACACTTCTACCCCCCCCCCCCCCTGCCCTGGCCAATTCTCAGCTTTCAGAGCTGTCGCACTTTGAATGAGAATTGCGCGGTCATGCAACACTGTACTCATTAAATTTTTATCATTTTTTTCACACAAACAGCTTTCTTTTGGTGGTATTTACACCCTGATGGGTGTTTTTTTTGTGTTATAAACAAAAAAAGAGCAAAAAATTAGAAAAAAAAGTTTTTCTTTGTTTCTATTATAAAATTTTGCAAACAGGTAATTTTTCTCCTTCACTGATGTGCGTTGATGAGGCAGCACTGATAGGCAGCACTGATAGGAGGCACTGATGAGGTGGCATGGATTGGTGGCACTGATGGGCAGCACTGATGGGCACTGATAGGCGGCACTGATGGGCACTGATGAGGTGGCACTGATGCTGGGCACTGATAGTCGGCTCTGATCTGTGAGAGAAGTGCGGCCCCGCTGTATAATGGGACACATCTGATTACTCGATATCGAACATCGCACCTTCCAGACCTCACTGAGGATTTATTGTCCCCCGGAGACAAGGCGACACACCGAACACAAAGTCGTTCTCCTGCCTGTCAGCCCCAGTCTGGGATTAAAGCTGAACTCCGGCCTTCCACAGTTGTACCGGCTCCTCTCCAGGACTGACACCGCTTCCTCTGATGTCACTGCACACTGGGAGCTTCTCACTGTGCGCATTAGAAGCTGCAGCCAATCAGACAGAGCTCCGCCTCATTTCCTGGCTGGAGGACATCCGGCATCATCTAGACCAGTGCTCTCCAAACTGCGGCCCTTTGCTTTCCTTTATCTGGTCCTTGGACCATCCCCTCCAATAACACCAACAATAGAGCACTACTCTTTCCACTGACACCAATGATGGGGAACTATTCCTCCCACTGACACCAATGATGGGGCACTATTCCTCCCACTGATACCAATGATGGGGCACTATTCCTCCCACTGATACCAATGATGGGGCACTATTTCTCCCACTGACACCAATGATGGGGCACTATTCCTCCCACTGACACCAATGATGGGGAACTATTCCTCCCACTGACACCAATGATGGGGAACTATTCCTCCCACTGATACCAATGATGGGGCACTATTCCTCCCACTGATACCAATGATGGGACACTATTCCTCCCACTGACACCAATGATGGGGAACTATTCCTCCCACTGATACCAATGATGGGGCACTATTCCTCCCACTGATACCAATGATGGGGCACTATTCCCCCCACTGATACCAATGATGGGGCACTATTCCTCCCACTGACACCAATGATAGGGAACTATTCCTCCCATTGACACCAATGATGGGGAACTATTCCTCCCACTGATACCAATGATGGGGCACTATTCCCCCCACTGACACCAATGATGGGGCACTATTCCTCCCACTGACACCAATGATGGGGCACTATTCCTCCCACTGATACCAATGATGGAGCACTATTCCCCCCACTGATACCAATGATGGGGCACTATTCCTCCCACTGATACCAATGATGGGGCACTATTCCCCCCACTGATACCAATGATGGGGCACTATTCCTCCCACTGACACCAATGATGGGGAACTATTCCTCCCACTGACACCAATGATAGGGAACTATTCCTCCCATTGACACCAATGATGGGGAACTATTCCTCCCACTGATACCAATGATGGGGCACTATTCCCCCCACTGACACCAATGATGGGGCACTATTCCTCCCACTGACACCAATGATGGGGCACTATTCCTCCACTGATACCAATGATGGGAGCACTATTCCCCCCACTGATACCAATGATGGGGCACTATTCCTCCCACTGATACCAATGATGGGGCACTATTCCCCCCACTGATACCAATGATGGGGCACTATTCCTCCCACTGATACCAATGATGGGGAACTATTCCTCCCACTGACACCAATGATGGGGCACTATTCCTCCCACTGATACCAATGATGGGGCACTATTCCCCCCACTGATACCAATGATGAGGGCACTATTCCTCCCACTGATACCAATGATGGGGCACTATTCCCCCCACTGATACCAATGATGGGGCACTATTCCTCCCACTGACACCAATGATGGGGAACTATTCCTCCCACTGACACCAATGATGGGGCACTATTCCTCCCACTGATACCAATGATGGGGCACTATTCCCCCCA